>NC_081425.1:96587039-96887039 GCF_949786415.1 Peromyscus eremicus | reverse complement strand
CCACAACAATATGTATTAGATTTTAATTTGCTTTTCATAGACAGAGAGCATCTCCAAATATAACTTTAGTTTAACTTTTAATCTCCTGTGCTTAACAATTTAATAAATTAAAATGTGTATTCACATTTGTAACCAGATGTACAAGACCATTATAAGGGCATATTTTGTTTACAATGGATGTAATGCAGTCGTTTAAAGCAGGGTCACACACCTGCTCATTCCTACCTGGACTGAGAGTTTGGATGGTTAGTGACTGTTCATTTGTCTATAGTTCATTTTGACTTGTGAAAGAAATCTATGGACTATAGTGGGCAAGTTGAGTTTTAGTCAATCTAAGATAATTTAGAATCCAGACTTTCTGACCTTGTGTCCTTGTCAAATGGTTTAAACTCTTTATGATTTGCACAATTGGGGGATCATTACAAAGTTACCCACAATTTACTTGGAAATTGAATAAGGTAAGACACATAAAGAAATTAGCTGTGACTTCAGGCAGGGAAGTAGATCAGTGCCTTGCTCAGCCATCATCAGAGAAGCTTCCTCCAGATGGCAACAAATACAGAGACCTACAGTTAAACAATTTGCAGAGAGTGAGAGACCTTGGAACACCCAACCCTAAGTAGGATCTGTCTATCAAATGCCTCTCCTCAGGATTTAGGTAACCCCACAAAAGAGGAGGAATAAAGAGTGTAATGTCAGAGAGGGTGGAGGACACCAAGAAAACAATACCCTCTAAATCAAAAGGATAAAAACACATGTGAACTCACAGAGACTGAGGCAGCATGCACTGGATCTTCATAGGCATGCACCAGATAGGATCCTAGAGCTGAATGGAAAAGTGGATACATGCCTCCATCCCTAACCCAGAAGCTATCTCCAATTGATGGCCACTTAGTTTTCTCCAAAGGCGTATTACTGGGAAAATCAACTACTCTTAAGGGTAGGCTGCATGCCCATCAATAGATGACCAACAGAAAAGGAAATCAATGGTATCTTTGGGGGTTTATTGTCTCATAATGTCATCTCAGGGCTTCACCTTTTTAAAAAAAATTTCTTATTTATTGTTATTATATATTATATAATATATTGTATAATATATTCATATCTATATATTTATTTTTTTTGTTACACTACAGGTCCTTTTTGTGTGTGTTTGTATATATATATATATACATATATATATATATATATATATATATATATATATATATCCTCTAGTTTAGTGTTTTGTGGGACTCATGGGTGTGGGAATGAGTGGGTCTCTGTGTCTGTATCTATTTCTGTGCCATAACTTGGGATCTTTTCCTTCTGTTCATTTTGTCCTATCCTGATACGTTAGTTTTTGTTTTATCTTATTATATTATGTTTTATTTATTTTATTATTATCTACTAGAAGCTTGTTTATTTTCTAATGAGAGACAGAAAAGGGGGTGGATCCAGATGGGAGTGGAGTGGAAAGGAACTGGGGGGAGTGGAGAGAACAAAAGCAATAATCAGGATATATTATGTGAGAAAAAAAAATCTACTTTCAATAAAAGGAGGGAAAAGCTTTCTAACACCAAACATCAGTTTCTTATTTTATTTGTTGCATTTTGAATAAAGAAAAAAAATTAGCTGAATAACTAGAATATAGCAATCTTTAGTAACTTACTTTTGTTGTAATTAATAATTTTAAATGTAGCTGTTAAATATTGCTATTGTTATCATTATTAAATTGACGTCTTCTTTTCCCTAAAATAACCCATCCTCAAGATTACTACTAAGTACCTGGTGTCACTTTGTGTGAATTGTTTTGCTTCTAATCACAGTAGTAGCCCCTGCTCAGTATTACACACAACAATATTTATAGCAGTTCCCTTATGAAGTGTCTTTACTGAACCACAGAATTTATTATGAAGAGCTTGCCACGAGAGAGCTGTGTTCCTGGTAGGATTCTAGTATCAACAGCAGATACCGCTGGACTGCAGAATGCTTCATATGTTTCCAGATTTGGGATCCCCAGACACTGAACTTTCTAGGGGGAGTGTCTGTGTCTTGTACTGGTTTCTATATCCAAGCATGATAGTTGTGCCAGTTTTCCAAGAATACTTTTCACTGCTGACCTCAAGTTCATTCAGTGTTAATCACCTAAAGCAGAGGAATAACATCAGTTTAAATGCTTATAAAATCAGTAACAGCAGAGGGAGTGCATGTTGTGGATGAGATCAACTCGTGATAGTCTTCACAGTATATCTTGCATATAATCACTACAATTAAATGATTTTAATAGTGCTGTGTGTTTTTTTCCAATGTAATCCCAGTGTAGGAACTCAGAACATCTCATCTACACAATGTGCCACAGGAACATGCTCTTTCCAAATAGCCATATGAGCCATCAAACAGAATTCAGAGATGGGCAATTTTTTAGATAAACTGGAAAAAGAGTGCATCCTTAGATGAATTGCCTGTTTATAATTTATAAGACACTCTTATCCAAATTGATAATGATGTATGTTTGAATAATTCAAGAAACAAGATGTCAATAGCTTTTAGCGTCAGGTACCAAGAGAGTTTCTGCTTTTGAATATTAATTTAACTAATTTAGGATATTAGACCATTTAGTATGGTAAGCAAATATGCAAACTAGTAGGATTCTCGAAGGGTAATTTAATCAGAAATTGCGATGTGTAGCTTTTCTTTCAAATGCAACAATTATCCTAAATTCTCATAAGGAATATAAGGAATATTTTGTAACTTCCAAAGGACAAGCTACCCCAAGTAAAATATAAATAGGCATAAAATATAGTACTAGAATTTCCTCTGGACTGATACAGTACTGGTTTCTTTGTTTTACATTGTACTTTCCTCCTCCTTAAGCAAGTAAGTTTATAGAATTAAATCAACACTTACGGTTTGGATTCTTTAATTTCCCTTTTGTTTCTAGTGCTGGAGACTGAACTCAAAACCTTGACTGTGCTAAGCAAACACTCTATCACTGAGTAAAATCCCAAACCCCAGTCCTTTAATTTATAAGCTATCTGAAGTGCAATCAACAAGAAGACAAGTGAGACTCCATTAGATTTAAAGATCATCTTCGCAGCAACAAGAATAATTAACGAAGTGGAAAAGCAACGTATGGAATGGGAAAACACCTACAAACCATACTGCTGATAAGGGGCTCATATATAAAGCATGGAAGGGACTCCCACAGCTCATAGTAAAAAAATAAGTTGAGAAACCAAACAATCTAATAAAAACTGAAGAAGAAAGCAAGTAGACATTTGTTCAAAGACCTCATGCAATGGTCAGCAGGTGTGCGACAATGCTCTGTCTCACTAATTGTCAGGAAGACAGAAAGGAGTATGATGAACTGTCACCTCACATCTGTTAGGATGGACACTACAAAACAAACGAATCAATAGAGATAGTAAAGGGAGAATCGGAAAAGCAAAACAGGAAACTATCAAGTGTTCAGGAAGTGGAGAACTAGGAAGCGATAAGCTTAATGGAGGGGGACAAAATGTTACAGCTCTGTGAAAAATCATGTGGCAGTCATTCAAGTTATCAAATACCCCAAAAAATTCAGTTCTGATTTCAAAGAGGTATTTTTGCACTCAATCATCATTGCATATTCATACCAGCCCAGAAATAAATTATTCCCCCTGGCAGATGAATGAAGAGTGAGATTTATATATGTGAGTACATACATACATACACACACACACACACATACACACACACACACACACACACACACACACACACACACGCACACGCATGCATGTACGCACACATACACACACATGGAATATTATTCAGCCATAAAGTGTAGGGAATTAAATCAAGTGCTGTATCATGAAGGAACCTTGAGGATATATTTAGTGAGAATGTGCTGTTGTTTATCTTATTTTAGGTCTTTAAAGTAGGCAAACTCAGAGAAGTGGAAGTAGAATATTGGTTGCCTGGGGCTGGAGAAAAGAGAAATCAATATATGGAATTTCAGTTGGACAAAATGAAAAGTTTCTAGTCTTCTGTACATTGTAATTGACAATAATGAACTCTGTAAGACTTTAAAAGGTTTGAGTTCATGCTGTGTTACCTCCTGTATGTGTTTTAAGGAACTGTATAATAATAGTAGAAATAATACATGTTTCTTTCACTAAGTTTCTATAAAGTTTTATCTAGACAAAAAAAAAAAGTAAACAAATGTAAGTCAGTACAAAAGCCAAAGACAAGTATTTCCTCATCCTGAAAATCTGTAAAAGTGTTTAAAGTAAATGCTTTAGGAAGTGGGTGGGTAGATTCAACATCATTAGTGACTGATTCATGTTTATTTTGAATGGAGTATATTAGTCTAGTACAAACTTCCCATCCATTATTTTATTTTCTTCTATGATAGGAACTTAAGTGACACTCTTCTATCATAAGACATAAATGGATGTGGAGTAAGAGATGTTCAAAATTTTCTATCCTAATGAGCAGAGCCAGCACTCAAAGGCAAGATTTAGACACCACAGTTCCATCCTGCTGTCAACCATCACCATCATGATTCTGAAGATAGAAAATAATATATGTTACAAATAATGACATGGCAAGGACTTTCTGGACTCCAATATTTGGGCTAAGCATGTCAAGTGTTCATTGCTTATTTGACTATTCATATAAATCCCTTTTTGGTTTCATGTCTAGCAGTGAATAATTGAAAATGACTACAACCACATTTAATTTACAGAACCTAACCAAAGAAAAATAAATGGAATTTTTCCATTATTTTAGTTGTTCCTGCTATTGTGTAAAAGAAGAGGAAAAGAGCTGGTGGGACAGCCCAATGGGTAAAAGTGCTTTGCTGAAAGCATGTTGGTCTTAGTTTAATCCATACAAGCGACCTGGTGGAAAGAGGAACCAAATTCCACACGTTTTCCTTTCTTCCTCGGACACGTTATTACACACATGTAAGCAAATACATGTTCATGAACATTCATACACACATACACAAATACATGTACACTAAATAAATAAATGTAAAAATATGTTTAAAAAAACAAGATACAGATAAACTATATAGCCATAGCATGTCTTGCGCTACAAAGTCCTTTTGGTATTTCATGCACATCTTTAAGGGTGGATTTCAAAGTCTCATCTGTCTAGCCCCCAATGACATGTTAGTGTCCTGTGAATTGTGACCCATACATGATTATTACAGTCTCTGTGAGCTCATAAGAACTAATGGCCATCACAGAGATATGATATTTTTTCAGCAGATAATCCTCCACATTTCATTTATGACACTAAAGCTATAACATTTTACTCTATATGAATCAAATCTAAATCGAGACTATTGAAGATAAGAAAAGAATCAGTAGAAAGTTTATGAATTTGGTTGAAGTTGTGTGGGGAGAGTGGGAAGCACGTTTATAAACCTTTTTTTTTTTTTTGGATTGTTTGTTCCATGAGGTTGGTCACATGATTATTTCAAGACTGTAGTAGATAAAATGGTTAAGATTTCATCATAGTGAGGTCACCACTATATCATTCTGCAAAGGGATAATGTTCTTTGACAATTTATATGATTCAAATACATTATAAACCTAAAATGCACCATATGTGTAACTATATACATGCATTTCACCTGCACAACTGTCTTTGGCAGGAATGTTACCATAGGTCTGTTACTTAACAATTATTTTATTTTGAGTGAGAGATTGCTGAGTGATTTTACTAGTGCTTCAACATTAGACATTTTACATACACAAACCTAGGTGGCATGGCCGGGCATATGCCTAGGTATATGGTCTCTGTCTCTGTCTCTTTATTTCTTTGTCTCTCTGTGTGCCTTTCTCTCTCTCTCTCTCTCTCTCTCTCTCTCTCTCTCTCTCTCTCTCTGTGTATGTAACTTGTCATGTCTTTAGGGTCACAATGAACAAAAGAACATTGAATCAAGTGTAAGTGTAAAGAATGCAAATACAGGATCTGTTGGGCAGGTTCTGATATGCTACAACATACTGTTGTAAGGAAACTTTTGACATTTTTCTTTTATTTTTGATATTATAATAAAATTACATCATTTCTCTCTTCCCTTTCCTCCATCTAGACCCTTCCATATATATCTTCTTCACTCTCTTCCAAATTCAAGTCACCTTTTTCATTATCTGTTGTTACATGCATGTATGTGTATACATATATATATATACTTATACATATATATTATATATATATATATATATATATATATTCTGAAATACAACCTGCTCAGTCTATATAACATTACTTATATGTATGTTTTCAGGGCTGACATGAAATACTTATGATATTAGATATTAGATACCAAAACACCATATGTATTAATATATGGTATAATATGCATAAATATATAATATGTATAAATATACCAAATTATTGGTATTAGATACCAATGGTGTGCTCTTTTCTGGAGAAGACTGTCTCCTACTCTCAATAGTCCTCATTTGCCTATAGTACTTTGTGCAGTGTTGAGTTCCTGTGCTCTTCCCCATCTACTTTGGCATGCCTTTTGTGTTGTTCTTGTTTAATTCCTGTTTGGGAAGACATGTTGATGAGACTTTATGGGTGTTGCTTCTGACATTCCTAACAGACAGTCTCACAACAAACTCCCTGATTCTCTGGCTTTTGAAATGATTCTGCCCCTCTTCTGTAATGTTCCCTGAGACCCAGTCATGGGAGTGTTTTGTAGATATATCCATTGGGACTGGGCTCCACAACTCGGAATTATGATTCATGTGGTTTTTGTTTTGTTTAGTTTTAATTGTTTTATTTTTTGTAATGGTCTCTGTCTTTTGCAAGGAGAAGTTTCCTTTATGAAGGGTGAAGAGTACACTAGTCTGTGGGTAAAAAAAAAAAAGAATATTTCTAGTGTAGTTAGAGATTTTGATGGTTTAGAAAAGTTGTGTTTTATTTTCTCCTCCAAGATCACTGACTTCACTAGCTTTGGATAATTGTCTAAGTTTCCAGTACCAGGAATGATTTTCCTCTTGCTGAGTGGGTCTTAAATCTAATTAAGAACATTTAAAAATTATAAGTAGTAGTGCTAATTATCCTTATCAAGTATTCTCTACTCTACACATTCGATATAGTTTGCTTTTATGAGACTTTCAGCACTGTTCACAGCAGCATCACCATAAGTGTGTTGAGCATGCACATTGGAATTGAATTTCCTGATAGTTCTACTAGGAGAAGGGAGTCTTACTTTCAATAATAACCCTGCAAGACCATCATCCTACATGAAGCTCACTGGTGAGATGTTATTATATGGCATGCGCTTTCTTCCCAAAAGAATAATTGAGAACTATAGAAAACACGAAAGTATCTGAAAGTCACAAAAATCAAGGTATGACAGAGCTCAGCATAACTTCTCTCGAATTCCAATGAAAATTTACATAAATACAAAAGGCTAGATTTTATTATATCTTGAAGGCATTAAGAAAAATTATTTCAGTTTTACAACTCACACAAAACTGTTCCTGTTTTTGTTGTTTTCCTTTAATTACAATAAATACAAAGTGATCACTGGTTTTTAAGACTAAATCAATAAACTCTTTGCTGGGTGGTTTCAGAAGGATTATTTTTGTAGTCTAATGTAGATCTGTCTTTCAGAGGGGAAGTTGTCCAGGGTCTCATAAAGGATGGAAAGAGCAGTTGTATGGGTTTTGACAATAAATTTGTGAAAAACCTTAGAAATAAATGATTTATGTCATAGTTTATGTTTATTTAATTATTTTTATATAAGAAGCTTCATTTGATATCACCTTAAATATTTATATAAATCTCTGATTAAGATTCCACACCATTAGCCTTAACTGTGATATTTTAAAAAGAAGATTTCAGTGTGATTATCTTCTGTTCTAGAGTCCTAGTGTACACATCTGTCAATCATCAATGAACATAACTGTTATTTCCTCAAAGGAGGGCTCTGCTCCAAGTTTCTGCTTAAATTAACTCAGCACCCTCACACAGATCATGAAATAATCAGTAGGGTATATACCATTTACAAACAAACGAGACACCTAAGGTGTAGAAAGGCTCGTGGGAGCAGGGCTTGACCCTCACTGGGTACAATGTCTCCTAACATGAAGGAAGACTTGGGTTACAACTTCAGGGCCACATAACTTCAAGGGTGAACTTAGCATCATAATGGTAGAAGCAAGAGGATCAGACATCCAAGGTCATCCTTAGCTCCACATCTGGTTGGAAGACAACCTGGGCTGCATAACAAAAGCTTGTAGCTCATCCAACAAGGTATTTCACAGTGAATTTGGACCCAGATCTGGTTGACTCTGAAACTGGTACTGAATAAATATGGATTTGGACCCAGATCTGGTTGACTCTGAAACTGGAGAAATCATGTTCCTTCACTAATTCTTTTAGTGTTCTTCCAAGTTTCTTGATGGTAGTTTTCTGAGCTAACCTTCTTTGTACCTTTCCTTGGCTACAACTCCACAGGGTGCTGTAGCTAGAATTTTCCTGCCTGGCCCACAGTCAGGACAGATCTCTTTCACCTGCCAGTTCCACAGCAGTTCAGACCCAACCAAGTAAACCCAGAGACTTATATTGCTTACAAACTGTATGGCCGTGCCATGCTTCTTGCTAACTGTTCTTATATCTTAAATTAATCCATTTCTATAAATCTATACCTTGCCACGTGGCTCATGGCTTACCGGCATCTTCACATGCTGCTTGTCATGGCAGCGGCTGGCCGTGTCTCCCTCTGCCTTCCTGTTATCTCAGTTCTCCTCTCTGTTAGTCCCGCCTATACTTCCTGCCTGGCCACTGGCCAATCAGTGTTTTATTTATTGACCAATCAGAGCACACATTTGATACAGACCATCCCACAGCAGGGTGCAGCCTATCCTGAGGCTGGTACTCCAGGAGATCAGAGCCTGGACCAAGGTGGATGGTGGCCCCAAGCTGTGACAGTAGAACCATGTGGGCATCAAGGCCATATGATGGTCTGTAAGAGAGTAAGCTCCTGTAGTCCAGCTTACTGCTTCACTCCAGCTGTGGGACATTGGCTCTGGAAATGTCCTCTCATTGTACAGTCATCAGGACCAAAGTTCAGATTCCACTAGCACTCCTATAGCAAACCAGTCATTCCATACATTCCTGTTTTCTGGAACTCCCAGATGTGCATACTTGCACACATGTATGGGCAAACACCCTTGCATACACATACATCAATAACATTAAGTAAATAATTTTAAGTTACCTGACTACTAACAGATTAGATAACTTACTTATTTCACATGATTGCTTTGTTTTCTGATTTTCTCCATGAAATGGCAAGGACCACAAGTGCATAAGTTGTGTCTTTTTCCCACTTGTATAATCCAAGAACCTAGAAAGGTTCCTGAGACATGATAGGTTTGCCAAAAATATTTGCTGATTATGCAAATGAAAGAAAACATGTGGCATGTCTCCTGTAGTGAGGGGTCTCCACAGGTGTAAACAGGGAAATGAACCACTTGAAGAAATAAGAATAAAAACCCAGTGCAGATTGACTTCCACAACCTGGATCCGACTTCAGGGAGTCTAATACCAGGTGTGTCATTGTCAGTATATGCTGTGGGATGTCTTTCTGTATGCTATAAATATGTGTTGCTTTGATTGGTTGATAAACACAGTGCAATTTGAGAAAAGGTTTTCCAGGCAACAATTGGTCCAATCAGTCCAATTCCAGGTGCACAATAAATCTTGAAGTGTGACTACATGAAGACTCCTTTAGGTAGTACATGTGACCATGAGGGTGGGTTCTATAGCTAAAATGCCTAGAATCTAGTGTGGTTTCTGACTGATAGCATAGAGGTCAACAGGTCATAAAGTACTTGTGACACCTACCCTAGGGATGGGAAAGGGTCTAGGGATAATCATTCTGGGAAATTAGGGTGAGGTCTGCCCCCCACAGAGACCAAAAAGATCACCAGGTCATTAACCTCCACTCTCAGCTTTCTGGATGGATGCAGGTATTTGATTTGTATCCATTTAGGAGACATCCCTGTGTAACTTGTGAGTACAAGGACCTCTGTACCCCCGGCTATCTCCATTTTACAGACACTTAAGGTCATTTTTCCAGAGTATCTAAGGGTGCAATGAATTTTCCTTGAAACCTCAGTTATCTAACTAGTGTCTCATCTTCTATCTATTCGTCATAGATTTATGAACATTTATTTCAGCCTGCATATAAATCTCCAAGAAGTTCAATGGTATTGATCTTTGTAGCTGTGTAATGGTTGGTCACAGATCAGTTCCAAGCCAGGCCAGTGAATCTATTTTTGCTGATGTGCCAGAGGCTCATAAATAAGTGAGAGAATGTTCTGCTGGTCATTAAATGTCATCAAATGTGTATCTGTTCTCTTTTTGTTTTACTTTAAAAAGTGAAGGGAATCTAATACCTTTGTGGTGGTAGGAAGAATGTCAATTGCTTATAAGGGTTTCCACCAGCTTCACTCTAATTGGACTGAGATTAATATCCTGTTATGACAGCAAAGCCTAGCCATTCTAGGATGCCTTGAACACTGTATTTCAATAATTTGATCTTCATGGACAGTGAATTTATCTGTCACAGTCAGTTGTCCTTTCAGCCTTTGAATCGAGTGGCATTTATCCGTATCAAACTCCATTTGTCCATCACTTCTGAAACTGTTGATAATTTCCCACTGCTCAGAGAGCTGAATGTGAAGGTTGACATGGATCATCCATTCTTTCCAGGATGACAAATAGTTTTACATGGGGATCCTTACACTTTATCTTAATTTCTTGGCAAGCATTAATTTAATTTTCTGCTAAATGGATTTATTCTCATGCAGAGCAAAAATGAACCCAGAACTATCTCAGAATATTCCATCTTGTCAGAATAATTCTTTTCCCCACTTAAGTGAAAACTAAATAATACTTAGTGACTATTTTTTCCAAAGTAATGCAAAATTACTAATGTCATTGTAAACCTCTGAGAAATGATAAGCTTACATTTCTCACTAGATTTTGATGACATAATAAGTAAATGATATAGTTGTCATATAAATGTATTTCTCCAAGAGAATTTAGGTAGGAACCTCTACAGACTGATAATGTCTTATATCTAGATGCAGGCTTGAAGGTTGTCAAATCTAATCATGATTGAGATTGTTATGGGTAGACTGTAGCTGAGAAAAAGATGATCAATGAGGAAGCTCACTTGACATCAAACTATGAACTGTGGCCTGCTGATTAACCCCAATAAAGCTGAAATTATATGCAAATGTGATGAGTATTTACAAGATATTTGCCCTGGTGCGGTGTCCATAGCAATGTGGCACAATAGTCAACAGCATCTTGAACATGAAGTACCTAAGTCTACCTTGTTATTTCACAGATACCCTTCATTCTTTCTAGAAATTGAATTGTACGATTCATATAAAACTAAGTTGAGATTTGTATTCAGTTTCAGATGATAAGAACGTTTTGTACACTGAAAAGCATGATGGATTAGCATGTATGTCATTGCTCAGGTTTGAAATTTTGCTACTTTAGTATTCTATGATCCAATTGTAGTTCTTGGAATAAAATGCAAAATATGTTTCCACAAGTTGATGTGTGGATATGGTAAAACACCTAATGCTTAATATTTCTACATAGAGAAGTGTGTTAGACTTTTATCGTCTTCTGATTTGTTCCCCTTTTCTTCAAAATTGATAAGTAAAGATACATAGAAATAAAAAATACAAGTACAGTTTTCCAAAATTTTAGTATAGGATCCTGAAATGAGAGAATTTTCAATAAAACAATTTATTCCACTATATGTTTTTGGTTGTGCATATGGATTTGCATGAAAAAGAATTAGATATTAACATATCTAATATTTCTTTGACATACCCAGAAATTTTAGTTTTTTAAACATATTTATAATAACTAGCCTAACTATGTATCATAAGGAGGCTTAATATCTGCTTTGTATTAAGTCTGTTGCCCTAAGAATGCTAATTCTCTATTTCAAATCCCATCTTCTATCTCTACGTGAAATACGGTTTTTTCATTAAGGATCTTACTCATGTTCATTGTCTTTGTGATGATGTGCTATTAAATCAAACTTGATATTTTCTCCACCATCTCCTGAGACAGACTTCATGTTCACTGTTTCATGTAAAATGCAAAATAATGTAAATCTGAGACACCAACAGCTAAAAACTTGGCCACTGTGTGTCTATAAGACATGATATCTCTTTCTAAATCTTAACTTTGAACATTTAAAATCCTACAGTCATTCTGCCTGTGATTTTTCACTCTTTTAAGGTAAGAATGGACCAGTAAAATTTTCAGCTAGGAAAAGACTAATTCCTGAATTTAATTCTAGTGAAGATTGGGAACTTTTGGACTGCTATTAACATAGATTTTAATTTAATCTCTTATCTGTGATGGCTAATCTTGATTGTCTACTTCACTAAATCTGGAGTCAACTAAAACTTGAGATGTATGCCTGTAAGGGATTTTCCTAATCAGATTATTTGAAGAAATAAGACTCACCCTAAATCTGGGCTGCAACTTTTGCAGGGAGCCCACTTAAAAGGATGTGGAAGAAGGAAATTTTGCCTTTTTGCTTGCTTGCTCTTGCTCTTGCTGGCAAGTTCATCTACCCTATTGCTGAGGCATTATTTTACCTTTATTAGAACCTTCAGTCCAATGGAGACTAAAGGCCCGAAGCTCTCCTGAAATCCTCTAGGATGCCAGTACCAGTTTGACACTGCTTGGACTTCTATCCTCGTGAATGGAACAACTACCAGACTCTTAGTGTTTTCTTCATGAGACAGCCATTTTTGGACTACCTGGACACAGCTACTCTAATAAATCCTATTCTATAAGTTCTGATCCTTTAGGGGACCCGACTAATGCAGTATCTTAAAGCTCAGAAAGAGAACTCGGTGGCTTAGTTTTATTTCATATAACATTTGCTTTCCTCTCACTTCTGTTTTCATGAGTAGTCCCTACATACTGAAAACCTATGACAGAGGAGACAGAGAATGGAGTTGCCTTCCTCCTCCTGTTTCCATAGATTCAGCACAATGAGTTTGTCATACCTACTAGTCCATCACAATTTTATGAGCACATCCTTATATGACTTTAAAGAGCCTTCCTTACAAAATTACAGACCTAAATAGTGAAAGGGCTCTGGAGAAGCCCCAAGAAGTGAGGAATTTGATGTTCAAGCCTACTCAATCTCCTAGTGACGTGGCCACTGTCCACCTCTGGCTGAGTCTCTCCACCTTTGTCTGTTTTAGTGGTTAAATACAGAGAACATGATGCACTAGTGTCTTGACATTTTGTCTTTGGATAGACATAAGAAAAAAAGTATTCATTAGTGATCCGCCCCCCAAGAATGCAATATTATTTAAAAGCTCCAGAGGACAACTAATAAGGTTTTACTCTCTCTTCTCATTGGAATTTACATTTATTGACATTTATAAAGTTCAGAGCTGCTTTGAATACAGACACCATCATGTTGTCTCTGAAAAGATGTCCTCATAGACAAATATGTTGGAATAACATACAGTATATTAATGTACAATTGTTCTGAAAGTAAACAAAAATGTTAATTTGTAGAGACTGATATACTCCAGCAATTGTAGGCTTACAGACTGCTTACTAGTGACAAAATTTAGAGAGGAATTAATGGTGACAAAGAAAACACTATTCAATATCAGTACTGGGCAAGGAGACAAGGTCAGCATTCATATTTCATAAGCCTGCTTAGTAATCTGCAAACTGCTTGAGATGTGAAATGATATTCTATTTCAAGAGAGGACAGTTTCCCTTTCTGTAATGTAGCCTTCCCTTCCCATTTAAAAGTTATCTATACTCAAATAATTAATAAAAGTATTATGACAGGGAAAAGGGTATTTGGATTTATTTAATGAAGATTAAAAAAATTCACTGCCCAGATTGAAATACTCCCCATTGACATGATTTATTCTTCCATTCTAGTCTTTACAATATTTATAGTTATTTATTTTAACACATTTTAGAATGTCCTATCTATATGTCTTCACGCTGTTTCAATTTCTCTACATTCCTCTGTGCATTCCTCATTGTAAACCACATTTTCACAGATGTTGACATTAATTAACAAATATCAGTTTACTTTACTTTTCTTTTCATTGCTGGACATTTAAATTAATCCCAAATGCCCCCATTAAGTATACACTGCAGTGAATATTTTGTGCATAAATGGCTTCTCTATTTCAAATCCCATTGTTAGGATAGAGTCCCCAAAGCAGAATTAGTGACTCCAAGGGATTGAATCCTTTGCCTTCTTAAATTTTTTTTTTTAAATTTAATCCCATGGTTCCACATCACCAACCAAATGGGATGCTTTGATCTTTCACATTTAAAATATGCATTTGTGAAAGATTCTGTTAATCTAACTTTGATTTTTCCCCCTAGGCCTCCAGTTAAAGGTTTCCATCTCACTCAGTTACAGGATTAGCATTCAGACTTGAGCTGACTACAATAACGATAGGTAAAATCGCAAGGTTTCCTCTTACATCTGATGAATGATCATCACTCCTAAAATCCTGTTGTCTGGATAGAGCTGGCTTCAAATGGAAGCTGGCACTCTCATCCTGTCATTTTGAAATGCTTGTGTATTTCTTCAAAATAAATAAAGGTTAAGATAATAGATTTTATGAAAGCACATTGCTTTATTATAACCAGTATTGGTGTGCTGAACAAACTTATGCAGTATGAGTTATGAAATTCCATTATGCCACCACCTGAGAGACTCACAAACCACTAATGCCACGCTGACTTCTGTGAAAATAGCTTTATTATATTTCAAAAGCATGAAATCATGCAGTATTTGTCTTCTGTATTTGTTTTTTTAACTTAATAAAATGACCTGTAACTGCATGCAATATCTCAAAGGATTTTCTCTAGTCAAGGATGTGCAAAAATCATTGGAGAAATGTGTGTGTGTGTGTGTGTGTGTGTGTGTGTGTGTGTGTGTGTGTGTGTTTGTGATTTCACAATACCACAATTTCTTCAACAGTTTTTCCTGTATGGACAGTCAGGTATCTATATCTTGACTAGCATAAATAATTGTGTTACTTCAACAACTGTGATCGTATGACTTTTTCAATATAGCCATTATACCAGATATGAGATGATATTGTGGTTTTCATTTGAATGTCTATAATAGTAAAGATATAGAATATAATTTCATGTGCCTATTATTAATTTGGATGTCATATTTAGGAAAATGTCTATTCTGTTTTTTCCTATTTTTTCATTGAACTACTCATTTTTTTCTATTGAATATCATAAATATCTTAGATATTCACTCTAATAGGATATTCACTTTGCAAACAGTTCCCCTCTTTCTGTAGGTTTTCTTTTTGTTTTGTGGTTTCTGTGTGAACAATTCCATGATTGAGATAAAATACCTGTACTGTTTCTCACAATGAACTGATTCATCTTTTAAGTGGCATAATTATAGCAGGGCATTATAGATAAGGTCTGAGATACAGAGACAATTTACTCTCCTTACACTTGTGCTGTGAACTCACAGGCAGGAGCAGCTTTCACAATTAGAGGAGTTTTGTTTTATGTCTTTAAAAGTACAATGATCTGTACCTATTAATATCCGTCTTCATCAGAAACAAATGATTGGATAAGAGGTATTTTTTATTGGAGTTCTACAATTGGTAGACAGAGTTTTCTGGCTTTGAAGTTGTCTTTCATCTTTGAAAATTATTAGTCTTAGGGCTGGAAGTAAGATCTAGCTCTATTGATAAATGATTGAGCCCAAAAGATCATATAGGGACTTATAGGTGAAAATACAGCCTAGGGAAAAAAAGGCTTACTCAATTTTGTGTTCAGATCAATGTTATATTCTTAATAAGGAAGAGTATTAGAGAGAACTGCTTGCTAATAGTCATTCTGTGTTGTCTAAGCCCATATTGTCACTAGACACTATATTAGTTTGAAGTGTGAACAGAAACTAAAGAAGTTTCATTAGTTTAGTATTTTAAATTTAAGGAGCAAAAAAAAAATAAATGTGTAGTAGATGGGGGTGGTGTGCTTTATCATGGTCCATAGTTTAGAATGAGTTTTAGACTCCAGACTGGACTTAGGGCATCAATAAGAACTCAAGATGAAGACATCTCATAGCTCAGGAGAGGAGGAAGCATGGTGAATAATGTGGGGGAAAAAGAATTTGCAGAGGCAGTGCCTGTAGACAAGTGTGGTTCTCAGGGAAAGACAAAGATGATTAAATGAAATGATGTGTGAATCTCTTCCTTGCACTGTAGTCACATAGAAAAGAGTGTTGAGTTCAGTTGGAAAAATGTAATTCTTTTCTTGGGCAAACTCCATACCATTTGAGGCAAGGAACATTATAAGTCCCCACAAGGCTGAGCAATAACTCAGTTTGATTTTGTTTCTCCAAACAGTTAAAAAGAGACTAAGCTGATACTTTCAAAAGGGAAATTGAGAGAGAGAGAGAGAGAGAGAACAATTTTAGAGAAAGAATATTGCATTTCTCAGGTTCATTTGCTATGACTGTCTACCAAAGCAATCACAGACAAACCTTCCTCTCTTTCCTCTAAGATAATGAAAACGATAATTAGCAATCTGTTCCTCCATTTCTTCATGTTCTTTGACCTTGCCTTGCTATTTGGGGTTTATTATTCTGTAGAAATTTTTTTAGAAAGAGTATGATTTGGTGTAATAGTAAAAGCTTTACTTTCTTATAGTAAATATTTTGTCCAATTCTGGGAAAGCAAGACACAAGATCATAAATAGTCTCTTGTTCCTTTTCTATGTTACGGGAAGTTATATGAGTATGTATTTGTACAATATAACTCCCATATATTAATTGGATATTTAGAAAGTATAAATCAACTGTGAGAGTTTATCTAACTTCATTTCACCTTTAATATTAATGTCAGGGCAAAATCACAAGGTTTTGATGTCTAATCAGTCTCCAAGTAAATTCTGATTCCATTGTGTTCATGCTAAGCCTCAGCTTTCCTAGCTCAGAAGTAGGAATAATCTGGCACGTGCTGCTTGAGAAGATTAAACAGAACAACCCATAGAAAAGAGCTTGTGTGAGCCTCTCTGATCTCAGGCACAATAAATTATGAGAATGTACTAGAGAAATGTAGTAGACAAAATGACCTTGAAAACAATGTGAGTCATGCTAAGATGTCAATTCAAGCTACAAGGGCTAGAAAAGGGAGAGAAGGGGGATGCTCTCAAAAAGTGAAGTCGAATTGGATGAGACATAGCAACTAGCAAAGGATAATGATAGGGCTTATTGTAGACCATTTCTGTAACCCTATACCAAGTTTCTGAAGACACCAAAGAACACCCCTTCTTTTCTGACAGACTACTTTATGGTCATTGGTACCATTAAAGGACTTAGTAAAGATTCCAGTCACCCAGGGAGCCAGCCAAGCCACATGAGGTATATGGAATTGTATTAACTATCACTTTCTTCTGACTACAGCCACTACATCTATTTGTCAGACCTACCTAAGTCAATTGTTAGCACACATGAAACCTTTTATTTTCTCTCCATATTAAGTTTATGTGCCTATGTTTTATGGTAGTTAATGGTTTTGGATTATCTCAAATGCCCTTGTTTTTTGCTCACTTTCTTTCTTTCTTTCTTTCTTTCTTTCTTTCTTTCTTTCTTTCTTTCTTTCTTTCTTCCTTCCTTCCTTCCTTTCTTTCTTTCTTTCTTTCTTTCTTTCTTTCTTTCTTTCTTTCTTTCTTTCTTTCTTTCTTTCACCCTCCCTCCCTTCCTCTCTCTCTTTCTTTCTTTCTTTTGTGTATGTTCAGTTTTTAACATGCATTTTTATTGATTCTTTGGGAATTTCACATCATGCATCCCAAACCCATTCATTTCCCAGTCCCTTCATATCCACCTATCATCCTCATAGCATCCTTACAAGAAGAAAAAAATTAAAAATTAATTAAAAACAAAACAAAAAAAAAACCACTTTGCTCCTCCATCTTTCTTTCCTCTCCAACATCTCTTAATTTCCCTTAATGACACTGGAGCTGCACTATGTCATGTAGCATACACTTTTGTACACTCAGCTTCATTTGAAAATGTTCTTTGCAGTGAGTTGTTCATTTGGTTCAAGGCCTCTGGCTTTTGGTGCACTACCAGTACTGGAACTTCACTGAAACTCCTCTCAGATATCCTGTTGTTACCCTGAATCATGGAGATGCTTTGGCTATGTTTCCAGAGGGCCAATCCCTTTACACACTCTGGCAGGTCATAGATGGGTAGATATTGGAGTGGGCCAACTCAAAGTCCTAGATGTTAGTCTGGGTGGTAGCTGATTTCATAAGTCTAGTCTGCTGCGACTACCCTCTCAGGTGGGAGGAGGAAGGGCAGAGCCAGCTCTTATATGTCCAAGCCATCTGGACCAGCTATCTCATGCCCATAGTTAGGGGTGAAGCCATTCTCCTCAGTGTGGGGTCAGCTTTCCTGTGGGGAGCGGGACTAGCTCTTCTGTTGCCAGTGAGGGACAGGAACAGTTCTCCCAGGACAAGCAGCTGAATATGACCCTCAGATTTCAACATGCATGGTTACTATGGCCCCCTATGGTAACATGGGATGTTGAGATCAACACAGACCCCAGTTGCAGCAGGATCATGGACCCAGACATGATGCTGGCAGCAGCATAGTCCCCATATACCAACATGATCTCAGGTGGCTAATGCCCCTGTTCTATTATAATGCTTGTTCATGTAAACATGAAATAGAGCTTTCTAATTTCCATATGAGTAGATAACATTCTTTTCCATGGGTCCTCAAAATGTTAATCACTCAATAATAAGGAGAATTAGTGTAATAACACTTGCACATGTTATGTGCTCCAAAGTATGACATTGCTACCATCTGTGGGAATAACTCCATTTTTTATGAGCCTAAGCTGATTTTTTAGGGGGGAATCTGTATACCTAAGGAAACTTCTATTACCTCTGAGCAGTTGTTAAAGCTTCCATAGCTATAGAAGCAGCAATAGGCAACATAGCTTGGTGGATGGTTAGAAAACAAAGAAATGATGGATGGTTATTTAACAAGGGAAATGGATGCAGAATGCTTTACAATTACAGATAGGCAATGGGAATATAAAGTATTAATTAAGACAATGGAGTCAGCTACTCATATCCACAAGCTCTACCTGTGAGAATTCAAACACCTTTGTACCCATAACTAAGGAAAACAACAAAAAAAAAAACCCATGCATTTCTACTGACCATGTACAACATTTCTTTTCTTGTCATTATCTTATAAGGATTGTAGTACAACAATTTATGTAACAATTATATAGTATTAGCTATTTAAGTGGTCTAGATGTGGTTTAAAGTATGCAGGGGAATTTGTGGAGGTAGTATACAAATACCATGACATTTTATAAAGGGGGCTTGAGTACCTGCAAATTTAAACATCCTGCAGGAACCTAGGATAATCTCTTTAAGTATACCAAGGGATACTTGTACAGTACCCCCAAGTTGTTAATGTGACAACTTAATAAGTTTAATTTAAACATCCTACATGGAGGCATCTCTATCCAAAGATAAAGGTGCTTTGTTGAAGGCTTTTACTTCAAAATATATAAAGTTAATGAAGGAGATACAAGTTGGAGACAGAATGTATGGGCATAATGCAGATATATGATGGACTTGATAATAAGAAAGGGTCCACTATACCAATGTACAGGGGAAAAAATCTGGTGCACTAGTATCCACAAAACCAGAGATTTTTCTTTGAGATCATTCAACAAAGATGACAGGAGAAGAAGACCAAGTCACAACCCTCCTTTAAGGATTGGGAAGAACTGAGAGAGACAATGTTTATTGATTGGATGGTGGGAATGGAAAAGTTACAGTTTCACTGTCTAAGTATAGACAGCCAACATGCCTCTTCATACTTTGAGTGTTTCCTTTTTTTTATTTTTCTGTTGAGACAAGGTTCAATGCATCTCCAGGTTAGCCTCAAAGTCATGGTCTTCTTTCTTCAGCTCTGTGAATACTGAGTGCTTCTGTTTGGGGGAATACTTCATGTTTCACTATTCAAGAATAGTGGAAAATATCAAATTATTAGCACAATTGTCTAGTTTCTTTTGAATTTTTTAAACCTTCATCTAAATTATAAAAGGCTTACTGCAAGCATACAATATTTTCCTCCCTTTTCTACACACCAGTACTAGCCTCATAAATTACTACTGGTTGATTGAAAATTCAATTCTTTTCTTAATAAATGTTCTTTCTGATACTTCATTAAAAATGTATTAAAAATAATTCTATTTTTGTGTTTTGGCAAGACATATTTTCAACTATTTTCTGAATAAGTTATTTTAGATGAGTTCCCAATCTCTTCATGCCTTGGTTTCTTCTCTTATTACACATAGTGACATCTTTGTTTCTGCTCCCCTTAACCCAAATGGTATAAAATTTAATGAAGTAATTTAATAATTACTTTGTAGGGTGTCGTCAATTTTCTAAATTATGTAACTGTCTACAAAGAAGTTGCTTTCCTCTGGAATTTCTTTGCAAAGCCAATAAATCAGATAGTTCCAGTTGGGAGTATCTGAAATACATGCATTTTAAATAGTCAACTTATTTAAAAGTGGAATTCTGGTCATGGATTAGCACTCTTTTGTCTTCGGATTTGATTTGTCTGATATATTGTCAAGGATATGTGACAAAATGATTATAAGTTGTATCTGGAGTTATTAAACGGTGCTTCTTGTCTCAGTAGAGATTACAGTTTCATTTTAAAACATCCATTTCTACTAGGAAAGGCTCAGAAAGGAATTGGGGTGTGTCAACATTCTGTATCTCCTGATTGATTTTGAAAATGAAATAGTTAGTGATGGTGAAACAGAAGACTGAAATTTATAAGCTGTATAAATATTTCTTTTATAGTCAAAAATAGCCATGTGGATGGTAGCAGAGTATGAAGGCTCAATTTATATCAGAGAACTGACCAAAGCAAATATTGAAACAACAAGATCTTCAGAAACATGTTCACTCAGTTCTTAGCTAGGCAGTCCTTGAAGAAGTATGATAAGTATGAAAGAAGGGGCTTGAGTAATTTAAGGGAGTATGACTTGCAGACAGTTATCTTTAGACCCATTAACGAATGCTGAAACCTGTGGCTGGTACTCAATGCTCCAGGCATTAGTTTTGCTAATGGTTCTTCAGAAAATTTTTAACTGTATTCTCCTTCTCATTTGCACACTTCCTCAAACAAGGCCAGGCTTCCTAATAGTGCCACTCTCTGTGAGACTCCAGAGGCCATTTTCATTCAAACCACCACAGTGTATTTTTCTTCAAATTTTCCAGACTAATTCTACTTCTTAGAATAAATCAAATTCTGATGACAACAAGTAACAACAGTAATTGTAGTAACATCCCTGGATTCCTGTTGTATGATAGTCTGATTGGTTACTGCATTTCTGGGCCCAGGTCTTTGCCTTAGTCGTCAAGTGATTCCATTGTTCTCCTGTGTCAAAATTACCAGGCTCAGAAGTGAAACTCAAAGGGAAGAATGAAATCATAGCAGTTGGCCTATATATTTGGCTTCTACAGAAAACCCATGTAAGAATCCAAAAATGGTTATGTAACTCACTGGGGGGACTGAATTCATGACCAAGAAAGAAGCCAGCTCTATGGAGGCCTGGTATCTGATATATTATTGGGTTATAACTCCATTTTCTTGCAATATTCATATCAATAATATGTTAACATTTTCTTCTGTTGTAAATGTGGCTTGGTAGATAATCTGTTGACATTACAACCTTGAACCCATTTGAACTTGAAATCTCCCCTAAACAAAAATATGTATCCAATACACACACACACACACACACTGGACTCACCTATATGTGGGCATTTTTGTGATACCAACATTGAGAGAGTTGAATTAATTAACCTTCAATTTATTCAAGAAAGTTAAGTTCCAAGAAAGTAATTGTAGTGGTGTTGAGTGTATTGTTGATCCATAACACTATAAGACACTACAACATGGACCAATAACAGTGCCTGTGGTTGTTTGAATGAAAATGGCCCCCATTGTCTCATAAGGAAGTGGCACTATTAAGAACTGTGGCCTTGTTGGAGTAGGTGTGGCCTTGTAGGAGGAAGTGTGTCCCTGAGGGTGGACTTTGAAGTTTCAAATGCTCAAGCCAGGCCCAGCTCACTCTTCCTCCTGCTTATGGTATCGATGTAGAACTCTTAGCTATCTTTCCAGCACCATGTCTGCCTGTGTGTCACAATGTTTCCTACCATGCTGATAATGGATTAAACCTCCGAGCCTTTAAGCTATTCCCCAATTAAATGTTTTTTCTTTACAAGAGTTGCTGTGATCATGGTGTCTCTTTACAGTAATAGAAACCCTAACTAAGAGAGTGCCTAACATGATTTACGGACCCTAGAGTGATTACAACTATATTAGTACTAGTACTTTACTTAAAACTTTCTTCTCACACATTTATATTGTGTTGTCAGACACCATGTACATTGCTTTGAAAATAATGTAGAACCACATGGCCTGGCTGATGACCATGTGCAACGTACTCTATGAGTATTATCTGTGAAATAGAGAACACATCATTTTTAACTCCCAATTTGCTATAAATATGGACTAAAACTCTGCTTATAGAACTCAGAAATGTGGTTGATATTTATTTATGTTCTGATTTTCTGGGACCTTTATTGTGGTTATATCATCAACCCTTGTCTGAGGAAGATGATTGTGGTTTTGAGTAAATGTATAAGTATGGCCGATTTGTATACTTTTGGCCATTCTATGTATGGCCTGTGAATGAAGTCTCTTATAATGAGTCTACTATTGAGAGTTATCACTCCACACACTTGACTGTTACCCTGCTGACAGAGTAACATCCTTCTCTGAGTCTGTGAGACATTGTGGCATACCACACTGATATCATGCCTGTGCATATGGCACTTCAGCATGGCACTTTTTTTTCCTGGCTTTATGAATGAGTTACTCATGGTATAGCTGAGCATGTCCTATTAATGAGAGTTGTGGCACTGTGGGTGGCAAAGCATGATAATACAATTCTCAGTGGGATTTTTAATGTATGAATGATGAAAAGATGACCCCCGGCAAATTGATAATTGTGGCAAGCTCAGTGATTCCTACGAAGGTACAGAGATAGGTTAATTTATATTTCCCCACAGGTGTTTGTCTGATAGACTGATGATGTTAAGCAGAAAACAAAACTTGCATTTAAATTAGTGTATTATAACATGGAAAATTAGAACCAGAATACAAACCAAGCATCATCATCTTTGGGGATGATAACTGAATGAAATACTCTAAGAGTCATCAGGGAAACCACTTGCTGTGATTTATGATCATCATGGGGAGTGGCCTTTAGAAGCAGACCCTCCTGGAGACTTTCTAATGTGTACAGGATAATTTTATTCCTCTATGCATCACATTTCTTTCTTTCTTTCTTTCTTTCTTTCTTTCTTTCTTTCTTTCTTTCTTTCTTTCTCTTTTAACCTAAGCATAGATGCATATTCCCACTAGATTAATGTTTTTAATGCTAAGTAAGATGAGACACCAAAATGGAAAAGTCACTGAAGCACAGAGTCTGGCTTAAGAGGTAAATTGATTTTATTAGATTTTTCTTTAAGACCGTAGTGAAATAATGGCCTGGATATTTTTATTTTAAATATTGCACAGATCATTTTTGCCATCCAAAATACACCCAATTATTTAAAGCCCTACTATCCTATTCCCTGTGACTTAAATAGAATTAAATTGAATTAAAAATTCAAAATATTTAACTGGCTTGAAACCAACAGTAACTAATGAGGAAGGAGGCCAGGCAAAATTCAGAAACAGACTCTTGGCAGCTCACTCATATATCCACTGTAAACTGTTTGGTTTGGAGTGCAGAAGCCTAAAGCAAGGACCAGAGTCCTCACCACCAGAGGTGGTAGGTAATCTCAGCCATCCAGAGAGGGTGGGACAATTTACCAACTGATGTGAAAGCATTTTAGTATTTTAGCCTCTGGTGTCACTATATTGTGTATACCCGGTAAATATAAACTCTCAGTGGAAAACTCATTTGCTTATTTTCTTATCATGCTGAGTAACAGGAAGTTTATGTGTAGAGGAAAGCTACTCGAGGCTTTGCCACAGGCTATTAACTTTGCAAGTTGGTGAATCTCTGTCCTGTATTTTCTTAGCAGTAAGTAGCTATCTTGCTGTCTTCTTGGTAAGGCTAGTGGATAGACTTGGATAATCGCATGGATACTGCAATGCAGCGTAAGAAACATGGCAGCAGTTGTACTGTAGAGGGTTATCTCTTGATAGTGCTTCTCAGGCCCCCCTTTTAACCTTACCTTTGAATGCTGTGGTATGTTCTGAATGGCAAATATGTTAATAAGTAAAACACTGATTGGCCAGTAGCCAGACAGGAAGTATAGGCGGGACTAACAGAGAGAAGAATTAAGGGAACAGGAAGGGAAGGAGGAGAGCCTGCAGCCACCTCCAGGACAAGGAAGATGTAAGGTACCAGTAAGCCACGAGCTACGGGCAAAGTATAGATTAATAGAAATGGGCTGAATATAAGAGTAAGAGCTAGACAATGATAGGCCTGAGCTAATGGCCAAGAAGTTTAAATAATATAAGCATCTGTATGTTTATTTTATAAGTGGGATAAGGGACTGTCAGGGCTTGGCAGGTCCTGGACACTCCAGCTACACTTGAACATCCCTGGAAAATCCTGGGACCAAGAGGTGGACAGAAAATACAGACTAGGAACTTACACACTTAAGAAGAGTACCAGGGTTCGAGTCTAGTCTTACTGTATCTTATTAGGCCACGTTCACCTGATATTCCTGGGAGGCCTGCTCTTTTCTAAAGGGAAATGGAGGAGAGAATCTGGGGGAGACAGGAGGTGAGAGGGTACTGGGAAGAGTAGACAGAGGGGAAATTTGTATAGCTGTAATATATGACAGAAGAATTTTAAAATAATAATAATAATAATAATAATAATAATAATAATAATAATAATAATAAAAGGGTCCAGGAACTTTTCAGTGGTTGAAATTCATTTGTCACCACAACCATTGTCACTAAGGGTTAGCTGTGCAGGGAATAGCTGAACCTGTTCCAGTGTTATCTGAAAGTATCTACCAGGGATAATAAAACATATTCTGGCTAGCTTGGTAATTCTTTCAAGCAATCATTTCCTACAAGTTCTTTGTTTAACTCTCTCCCAGAGCAAATTTTGTTGCCAGTGACCACAAAATCTTCTTAATGTATAGTGGGTTGAAAAATAGAACAGCAACCCATAGGCTTGGAGAACCCCCACTGTTTGTGTATGAGCTGTTGTTCTGTCTTGATGAATTTCTTCCCTTCTTCTTCCTCCAGATCCTTCCTATCTTCCTGTACCCTTTCCTGTAATCTTTTCTCTTTCTAGATCTGCCCTTGACATTTGAAATTTGGTCTCACAAATCAGTCTGGAGCAGCCTCCAAGTTTCATGCAATTCACATGTTGAGGGACAAATCTGAGCAAGCAATCTATAACAATTATTGTGTGTATTACTATAGAACCAGGAAGTGTACTGAGAATGTATACATAGCTCATATAAAAGAACTCTTGGGTAAAGTTCCAAATTCTGTGGGATGGTTTATATACCTGAATAATGTCTGCTCCCAGTGAAGTCATTCCCTTTACCAACTGTGATCATGTAGCAAGGCTTTCCCCTGCATCTCAGGTGGTTACTATCTCTTGAGCAATTTTAATGCTTCTTCTTTATTATCACTATGTACACACAGCAGTGTAGGTAAGACATTCCTTAAGGACCACTGTTCATGTCAAAATGTAATCACAAGGTGGGAATTGTGTTCAGAACAATGCTGTCCTGTGTCTATTAAGGGGGTGGGGGATAAAAGGGAACTCTGAGCTGTCACAAAACCTTGCATAATGATCTAAATCATTCTGGGCACTGACATAGAGGGGAAGAAGGATGAAGTTGAGCTTCTTTTTCCTAGATTTCTGCTGCTACTTTAGCAGTGAAAACACAGTCCCTCCTTTGCATGGTAAATAGCACAAAGTGCCTAGAATGAGGATCTGCTAAAACCTGGGTATGGGTTCATGTGTACCATACAGTCATAGTAGACTTTCAGACATTCTTGGTCCTGTGCAAGAGGCTGATGAAGTAAAAGTTCATTTTGAGAGCAAATAGGAGCTTGTCTTCAGCAAAACAGATTGGTTCTAGATTCAATCTTCAAGATTGCAGCTAACAATTGTGTACTATATACCTCCTACTCAGCTAGAACAGTTCTGAAATGAAGGCATAGAGACTGGAGATAGGAGACAACTGAACTTTACTCTTTTTTATCATATTAAGTACCCTAGATGTCAGTGTGGGGACAATTGGCCTTTAAGTTAAGTTTCTCATCTGTGTGTGTGTGTGTGTGTGTGTGTGTGTGTGTGTGTGTGTGTGTGAAGAACAGAGATCAACTTTGGATATCATTCCTTTGGATACTGATCACCTTCTTTCTTGAGACAGTCTCTCACTGGGCTGTAACTTGCTGATTAGGCTAAGTTGGGAGGCCACCAAGGATCTGTCTGGCTCCACCTCTTCAGCACTGGGATTATGGTTTTTTATTTGGATTCTGGAGATTGCACTCACCTTGCTGGTGTGTTATAAGTCTTCATGCATTACAAAGACAAATGAAAGTAGAATTCTTCAGATGTAACAGTTGGGACTAGGTTTCTGATAGTTTCCTTATGTGTTTTAGAACTTTATGATGAAAATAGTATGAGATGACTTATCTAAATGAGTGTGTGTGTGTTTATTTGTGTGTTCATTTATATATGCTGATTTCTTAGTTCCATGCTATTGGCAGAAAAAGCAAAAATACAAAAATGGATAGAGTAACTTTGCTTATGATAAAATACTAGAATGTACACTGTCATATTATTTTACCATGCCCATCTAATACCATTTCTACAATAAAATATTTTCCCAAGAAGATTGTCTTAGAAAGCAATTAAACAGGATGGTTTTTAATTAAATGTCCTCAAGTTTAAATTGGTCTCCTATGGGAATTCATATGCTTGAGTATTTTTCCCACAAGAAATCAATATTTCCCTAAAACCCTTGGGGATGTACTGTTCATTCTGGTAGTGTTGATTAAAATGTTAACACAGTACAAAATGCAAACCCAGTACATGATATGCTGTTTTCACAAAGAGATTGAAAACTGGAATATCAAATTGTCCATTGATAGTGGAGATTTAAAATGTATCAGAGATGACACACTAATGGCTATCCCAGATCAATTAACCTAATCTTATCCTATTGATACACAAAATACTTAAAGTTAGTGGTTGAACTGAAGGTGGAAAGGAAACACAGCAAGGAAATTCAAGACACCACCCTCTGAAAAACAGCTGTATCCAAATAAAATCTGTAAAAATGAGCATTGACAACAAAAACATAAAAATATCAACAGGCAAGACAACCCCAAAAGAAGCTTAAACCGTCATTCAAAATAGCTGGAAATAAATTCTAAGGCACATTTGAGTTCATGAAGGATAAGTTCTATAGACACCAGAAGAGCAGATTCTAACAAAGATGAAGGTACATTGCTTTGCTCAGGCCTGCATGTGCTGCTGAACTTCCACCCCTCTTAGAATTTTTACTCACTTGAACCCCGACAACAGACTTTATTGCTGAAACTCTAGAACTTTTTTCCTAGTCAAGTGATGAATCTGCTGGGATGCTGAACTTCTAGCTAAAAAACAGAATGTCTCAGGAAAACAAGGATAATTGTCGTTCTAAGGATGACCATTTATGGGTCTTCTCACCTGTGACTCTCACCCTGACCACTTACCCATTTAGCATTTCCCAGGAATTTTGTGTCCTAGCTAGTTTTGTATTGTTCTGATAAAACGCTGACCACACCCCAACTTAGAAGAGAAGAATGTATTTCACCTTATAACTTTCAGGTCACATAGGCCATCATGAAAGGAAGTCATAGCAGGAACTCAAGACAGGAACCTGGAGGCATGAACTGATGTGGACACCATGAGGAATGTTGCTTGATGGTGTATTCCCCATGGCTGACTCAGTCTTGCTAATTTATGAAACCCAGGAACAGCTGTCAAAGGGTGAATTGCCCACAGTACAATAGGCCCGTATCAATCATCACTCAAGAAAATGCCCCACAAACTTGCCAACAGACCAGTCTGGTGGGGGCATTTTCTTATGTGAGGTTACCTCTTTCCAGATAAGTCTAATTGCATCTAGTTGGCGATCACTGAAAAGCACATCTGTTGTTCATCTTTGTTAATGACAAGCTTGTCCTGTGGGCTTATGATGTACTTATAATTTAACTCTCTCTCTCTTGCTTCTAATGACATCCAAGGGTTTATCGTCATCCTCTTCACTGTCTCAAGCTCTGGGCCCACAGTTTAACTAGTCACCAGCACCGCCGTTTCTATAAGTGCATCTGTGCCAGCATTCTCAGCCTAAGCTCATCAGCCTGAGTTCCAGTTTCCCTCCCTTCTGTGTCCTTGCTATCTGTCTTATTTCTCATTATATAACTAGTTTTCTTTTTAACACACTTCTGTGCAATAGATGTTAAAATCATTCCTTTTCAATTGTACAGTCATGATAATTACATTTTGAGAAAATTTTACTATTGTTTCCAGTCTTTTGTCTTCTGTTGTGAGTTACAACATTACAACAAGTCTTCCCTGTAGTGTTCTTATCTTGTTATTTCCTCCTGTTCAAAGAGCCATATTAAACATCTCTTTTTTTTAATTGGTTTTTCGAGACAGAGTTTCTCTGTGTAGTTTTTGGTGCCTGTCCTGTATCTTACTTTGTAGACCAGGCTGGCCTCGAACTCACAGAGATCCGTCTGGCTCTGCCTCCTGAGTGCTAGGATTAAAAGCATGCACTACTGCTGCCCAGCTCCATATTAAACATCTTATAGACTTGATCCTTGGGTATCCATGGCCAGAAGAGACACCAGGGAGGAATGAGACTAAGGCACTGGACTGTTACCTGATTAACTGGCCGTTCACTTCAGCTAAGGATTTACATTCTTAAAATGCAATCAGGTCATTAAATTCCTGGTTGAACAATTAATTCATATATTTGTGTGACAAAAAAAAATCAGTGTTCAACTTGACCTAGATATCTCACCGTGGACAAGCCTCTGGTTACTTCTGTGTGGTCCATTTTCTAGCCTGCACTTGTTTGCCATTAGCAGAGATCACCATTCTAGGTCTCCCTGGCCCCATTTCTTTGCAGACATGATTTGTCCTTTCTGTACTATTCTCTCTGACCTGTTTATAAGTCCCCAAATAAGTATTCCCCTTTGGACCTAGGAGATGTTATTTGCATCCCAAGGTTATACATCCAATTTTCAGATAACTCTCCCTTCACACCAAACCTCGATGCACCTGCAGCAGAGTTAATCACTTACTTCCATTGTTTTCTCTACATCTCTATATTCTATAGGCCCAATTATTTAGCATCCCAATATCCCTGTCTCACTCCATCAGCAGACAATGAGATCACCTGGGGAATCAAATTGTTCTAATAATTACCTCTATGATTAAAGTGTCCAATGGCATTTGTTCAATAAATACCACATTCTTACAAATGCAATGTTACAATCCCATCATGTCCCAGTCACATACATTGAGGCCGGGGTCCTGTTGGTGAAACACTGGCCACTTTTGTCCAAACACTCACTGGGAACAAGCTCAGCGCTCTTTACCTTGTTAGTTTCTGTCCATACCTTAGCAGATAAGCATTCTTAAACTTTTTCCCCCAAGGTTGTTCATTTAAACATTGGTAGCATCTAATGGACCAAGAAAAGATGCTGGATGTGCACAACCAAAAATAGATGTTACCACATTAGGACAGAAAGACCAAGAAAGAGAAAGAAAGGCCTGGGACCAGTTAAGTGTGGGTGCAATAAGAGAGAGTACATGGTGAAGGGAATTGAGGGTTATCTGTTCTCTTTTCTCTTCCTATCTCTGCTCTTCCTATCCCTTCCTGCTGTATGTCATTTACCAGATACAATCAGAAAACTAGAGAACCAAGAGCACAGGTGACTTATCCCACTAAAGTCTGCTTGCTGGATGTAGAGCATGGCAGTAAAGAAGATAATGGTAGAGTAAAAGAAAAAGGAATAAATCTACTCCCCTGTACTCTACAGGCTCTAAATCCAGCTTGTTTGAGTGGGCTCTGAAAAGCCAGTGTGTTTCCACTGTGTGAGATGATCATCTCCCTTGTCGTTCTACCACTGCCTCTATTTAGTGACTTCACTGGGTAGAATCTGATTTGAAGTACTAAACGAGGGGACCTTGGCCTGGTTGTTCAGCCTTGAATTCCTACACTGAAAACATGAATAGCACACAAAGAAAAGAAATGCTTATCTGCTTTCTGAGTGGATGAATATAAGTTGATGTTAGTATTGCCTGTCATCCATTCTAAGTGTCCCATCCCAACAATTGCTATTAGCAATTTGCAAAACCACAACTCTGCTACCAAAAGGCAATACTTGACTTTGGATTCTCTTGACTACAGAAAAACTGAGATGAAATGCTGAATGCATGGAAAAGCATCCTGGGAAATGCAACTCATTTGGAAGTATATAGTAGACCCATCCAGTCGAAACACACACAAACAGCAAAAACAATCCCAGAGAATAAAGTCAATGTTGGATTTCTGTAACTTGTGCACAGGTCTCTGTAGGGACTCCCATTTAGATTTCTCTTTCATCTCTAGTTAGTGGCCTATTTTCTCACTGTTTCCTGTCTATTCTCTGTGAGGTACACTTCAGAAGGTGTGGCTCTTCACTAAAATGATACCAAGATCAGCATGAGGCTCCTCTCTCCTTGTCACTGTGTGTGCCTGCTAGATACTTTCCCCAAGGGATAATGTTTGGTGATGTAGCTGACTTGGTAGAGTGCTTACCTGCCATTCGTGAAGCCATGGGTTTGAATCAACACATCATGCCTGAAATCCCAGTACTCAGGAGGCAGAAATAAAATGATTAGAAGTCAAAGCCAGGCTTGGAGAGACAGCTCAGTGGATAAACACCCTTTGCTCCCCAGCTGTGAGGACATGAGTTCAAATTCTCAGAACCTACACAAAGCTTAATACAACAATTCACAACTGTAATCACTGTGCTCCTTTACAGAAAATGGAGGCAGAGATAAGAGAATTCCCCAAAGTTTGTGGGCCCAGTACATATTGCATACAGGGGGAAAACAACCAAGAGACCTTGTCTCACCTAAGGTAGAAAGCAGACAAAGAAACCACAGGTTGTCCTCTGAAATCCAAGTGCAAATAGCATCATTGAACATGTGTACTGGCATCCATACATATGAATGCACATGTACACACATACATACACATACACAAATAGATAAAATAATATTTTTAAAAGAAGTTTAAGGCCATCATTAGTTATATAGTGAGTTTGAGGCCAGCATGGGCTACACGAGACCCTTTCTCAAGAAGGGATAGGATAGAAGTGTGATAAATAAGAATGAAGCACAAGCAAGCTATTTTATTTCTCGTCAAAGGTATATGAAGTCAGACTGTCCATGAGAAGCCACAGGGAGCCTATATATTTGTTAATAAACACCAGAGTCTTGGGCAGAAAGAACAGAACAGATCCTCCCTGTGGCCTTGAATGTCCTTGTTCTGTCTTGTGAACAAAAATGAAAAACAGAAGAGTGTGATGAATAGCCTGTTCTTCAGGATCCTATCAGAACCAGAGTGGAGTGTTCTCTGACTAAATCCCCAGTTTAAAGGAGCAGAAATCAGGATGCCCATTAATTTCAACCATAAGCTGATCTTCATTATTATACTGGCCACAGTTAACATGCTTGACTTGTTTTAAGTTTGGAAAGCATACATCTTAGATTGAAGAACCTGTATTTGTCAATGAATGTCATTTGTTGGGGACTTTACTCATTAATAAAATTATGATAATAATGACATGCTGGTGTGTGAATGCCAGTTTGAATTGTATTGTTCTTTGGGTCCTTACAATTGAGTTTACTGTGAAATCTATGAAATATTCTGTTACAATGTGCATGTGCCATGTATGTATAGTTTAAAAAAGCAAGCCAGACATATATACAAACTCACCTTTAAAAGAATCCTTAGTTTGGGGAGATGATTCAGTGAATGAAACATTTGCCACACAAATATGGAGACGTGAGTTTAAATCACCACCATCTACATAAATTAGGGAGGTCATGGCAGCCTGTTTATAATCTCAGTGCTCCAGAAGAAGAGGCAGGAGATCTGGGAAGCAAGATGTATATCCAGACTATTTTACTCTGCAAGTTGGAGATTCAGTGAGAGACGCTGCCTCAATAAATAGAATGTAGAATAATTGAGGAAGATACCCAAAATCAACCTCATGCTTCCACATGCACCTGGGCACATGCGACTACACAAAATATACAAACACAGATACACACACAGACACACACTACACATACATGTAAGAAAAGGAACACTCATAGAAAGTGGCACCTTCAATGAGCTCCTTCTCTCTAAGGTGTACACCATCCTGATGTGTTTTGTTGTTTGTTTTTGTTTGTTTTCTGCTTTACTATTTAGCTTTATCCTATATGTGTGGACAAGGGCCAATTAGTTGTACAGCTTTATGTGGTTTGAGTAATACACATGGAACTATACTGTTTTCCATTATGACAGTGTTTTTAGTTCAATATTACTTGTTTTGTAATTGTTCACATTGCCACCAATAGTTTCATTGCTTAGTTGCTATCTCATTGCATGTATTCTAGAGTAATGATATGTTCTATTGAGTATGTGTGCAATTATTTTTTCTTGAATGTGGCAAACAAGATTCTAGAATCCAGTCACTGTGTTGTGGAAAACATTTATTTACATTTTTCTTAGATGATGCACTAGTGTTTTAGGGACGTTGTTAACACAAATTAACTCTCTACCAAGTTAGTATGAAGGCCCGATTGCATCCCTGGTCCTAAGAAGTGGCAGCACACTGAACAATCAGACTTCTTGAGTTTTGACATTCTCATGGTGGCATCTCTACTAGGTTTTGCTTCCTATTTTTCTATACATTGCATAAGAATGATGTGGAGATGTGTGCATACAACATATACGTGCAAGTAAAAGGACTTTCACAGTAAGTGGTAGGATGTAGAGATTGTTCATTGGATCCAATTCTTACTGTGCCAGTGTAAGGACCAGAAATCTGATTCCCTGAACCTACAAATATGCCAGGTGGGTGTGGCGGCCCTCCTGTAATTCTAGCTCTTATAAGACAGAAACAGGAGATTCCTGGAGCAAAAGCCCATTCTGGAGGGTTTGTTTTCAATGAGACATTGAGCCAACATCAATGAATAAAGTGGAAAGATATTGAAGAATGTCAATCTCATATGCACCTACACACACGTGTGCTTATGTACATGTGGATCACACATGCATGAATGAATAACACACACACACACACACACACACACACACACACACACACACACGGGGGAAAAAAGAACATTCATATTGTGTCTGGTTTGGCAGAGGAAAACAAACCACTCTTACTTTGTAACAACTTCAAACTAAACACTACAACTAAACTCACCCACACTCGAAAGCATCACACACACGCAGATTCATATAAACTAATATCTTGCATTAGTGAGCATTGTTCCCCAGTCCCTTATATCTGAGACTTAGTTGTCACTTCCATGTCTAAAGCTGTGAATGCAAATCTCTACATAGGTGATGTTTTTCTTATTCATACATGAATCATATGGTCTTTTAGTTATATTAATAAATTATAATAATTATGATGATGCACTATAACTGAATTTTATTTAAAATTTATAAATATTATTTGAATTTTTTCATTTACTGTTTTGAATTACATTTGATTGCATGTAACTGTACCAGGGATCCAGGAAGCCTAATTGGTGATATATCATCTGTGTAAAGATGAGCCTAATGGTTGAAATGTATGCTTTTACAGAGATGCAGGGAAGAGTAAAACAGCAATGTGTGCTGCTTGACTTTCTTGTTCCACTCTTCTCTTAGTTCCTGTGCACTTGGGAGAGGGTACAGGGATTGAAGAGAATTTCTAAGTGTAAGAAATTTCCATCAAGCCCTATAGATACAGTGGCTCCTTAAGCCTCTATTTTGAACATAAATAATCTGTTCTTTCTCTTGATTCCTTTACTAGCAGATTTTGAACTGAACACAGCAGCATCAAAAGAACCACTAAATACACGAGTGGAAACCTGGTAGCTACCCCTCCCAGTCATGGTGGAAGCGGTTGGACGCGTCCATTCTTGCACAGCTCTGCGGCTTCCTCTCATAAGGCCAGGAGTGCCTCTTCTCCAGAATGAGAATGGGTTCTCCTACTCTCCTGTAAAGTTTTGTTTTTCTTTTCCCTGTTCATCCCAAGAGAATACATGTCCGGGGATTATGGGGAACTCTGTACACACCCTTCAGATCCTCCTCCAACCCAGTTACTAAAATACTGAAACGGTACCATATGAACTGATCAGAAGCCATTTTCTTGATTAACTGTGGGGTCAATCGAAACAGAAGCCACCAGGACCCTTAGGGGACTGTTCACTTGGATACATTCTGATGGGTTAGTGCTGTTTATGATATTGTGTGTGTGTGTGTGTGTGTGTGTGTGTGTGTGTGTGTGTGTGTGAGAGAGAGAGAGAGAGAGAGAGAGAGAGAGAGAGAGAGAGAGAGAGACAGACAGACAGAGACAGACAGAGACAGAGATAATATGTTCTCATGTGTAGAAGCCTAGAGGACAATAGGAACTTTGTCCATGATGCCCCTCCTGGTTGCTTCTTTTCCTTACAAAGTCTAGAGCAAAGGTTTTTGCTTTTTGTTTTTTACTTCCCTTGGCATGTATCTAGGATTCACCACATTTTTTTTAGGATAGGATGTTTTCCATTTTACTTCTTTGCAACATCAGCCTCCTGAGGGAATTTTAATAATTGGTGGGGATAGTTACATGACTGGAATAGGGAAAAATCTAACCATCATATATCCTTTGCTGTGGTGTGTGTGTGTGTGTGTGTGTGTGTTACTTGTGTGCCTTGCACACAAATGAGATCTGATGATCCATGCACACTGACATGAAGGCTAACACAGAGCATTGGATGTCAACCTATATTGTTCTAATCCTTATTGCCTCCAGACAAGGTCTCTCAGTGAACCTGGAAGCTTACTGTTTCAGACATCCTGGCTTGACAGAGATCTTTATGGATTCTGCATATCTCTGCTACTAGTTCTGAGGTAACAGTCCTGTAAGTCATAACTGCTGTTTTATGTGCATATTCAGGATTTGAACTCATGCCCCATGTCTTCAAAGCCATTTCTCACAACAACTGAGCATCTCTCCACATATCACTCAGTATTCTGAATATACTAAATCCAATCAGGAAGAATATATGTATATATCACATACTTAGGACCCACAATAAGATATTGGTAGATTTAAATGAGTGAAAATTTAACACTTGAATATAGATGGCACAAATGATGACAAACTAAACTTACGACAATGTTTATTGTTTTGGATGACAGTCTTTCATCAACAGTAGTGCATTTTCTTAACTTTTGAGGAAATGGTCAGCTCTATCATATACTGACATGTACAACACTATGGAATACATGTCATCTGAGACTTTCATACATATCATAATATAAATTTCCTTTCACTCTATGTATGATATTTGATTGACAAATCTCTCTCTGAGTTTTCCCTTCCTTTTTAGGACTTTCAGATTATCAATCAATAAAAATTATTTTCAGAAAGTTTACCAAAGTGACCAAAAGTCTAATATTTTCAAAGAAATAGCACCTGACAAGCACAGCCCAATTAATGCTGAGGATAATGTCTCTTAATGAATGCCAGTTTACAGGGAAACAAATATAGAATTGACAATACAAAATTCTGATTGAGGATATATGAAGCAACACTCTCTCAGTTCTTTTATTTTAATGAATTTAAAATTCTTTGAAATATCTTGTAATATCCAGGATGTTCTGTAAACAAATGAATGTTTTGCTAATTAATTTGGCATGAAAGCCTTTAGCTATATCCCAAAATCATGCTCTCTTTCTATCTTGAATATTCTTCAAACAGAACTATTGGCATCATTTTGTCTGGTTCCTTCCTTGGGTCTCTGTGAAATGTCTTCTGTTTATAGATACCATCTGGCCTAATGAGTTTCTAACAGCTTCTATACACACTATGTATTTCTTTTCATTTAAATATTTTTGTTGGAGTCATTGTTGGATGTGAAATGTATAATAAGGGAGTATATGGGTACATGTTAAAATCAGATGGACAGTTTTCTTTCTTATTTAATGAAAGTAGTTATGATTTTTTGTTTGATTTACTGACTCTATATGTTGAGGTTGAACACTAGCCAAAGTAGTTTGTCTTACTTAAATATCAAATAATTCTAAGGTAAAATTACAGAGGTTCTCAGTGCTGGGAATAGTCTAGGGATACAGAATTGTGTATTTGCTCAAATATAAGTCTATAGGATTGGATGGGGGCTACAGAGATGGCTCAGAGGTGAAGAGCACTTGTAGTACTTATTGTTCTTGTAGAGGACCTGGGATCAGTTCCCAGTGCCCATGTGATGACTCATGACTACCTCTAACTCTAGGCAAGGGATCAACTGCCTCTTTGACCTCTGCAGACAACATATACACAGTTATATTAATATTTTTCCACCTATACAGTTGTGGGAAAAGTACTTATACACATCATAAATGATTCTAAAACAAAATTTAAGAGAATATTGGGAGGAAGTCTTCAACAGAATGCAAACATGTGTTCTCAAACATCACTAATCTCTCCTCTCTCTCTCTCTCTCTCTCTCTCTCTCTCTCTCTCTCTCTCTCTCTCTCTCTCTCTCTCTGTGTGTGTGTGTGTGTGTGTGTAGGAGGGAGAGAAAGGGAGAGGGAGAGAGAGAGAGAGAGAGAGAGAGAGAGAGAGAGAGAGAGAGAGAGAGAGAGAGAATGATTTAGAAACAATAAATATACATGTTCCTTAACATAAAATGGAACCACAATCTGGCCAAAAAAATTCACCAACTGGCAACATTCTAAATGTCAACTGTCGATATTGTAAGTTGGCAATGAACTTAACACCTGGAACACTGTGGCTTGGCAATAGCACACACCATAGAGTATTGTTTATTCTTATGTGAGCTGTGATTTTCTGCTACTTCCCAGAATCAGGAAAATACTATATCATGTATTGCTAGCCTATGAGGAAAATAATCAATATTTAAAGTATAGTTTCTACTGAATGCATTTTGCTTTGTACCATCATGAAGTTGAAATGGTGTGACTTGAAGAAACAATTGGAAACTCCATCCCCAGAAAACCCTACCTGAGGCCATTCTGTAACTGATGTTCTTCAATTCAACAGTGATATATGACAATCAGTCATATTCTTCTATATGAAATCATATGTCTGCTGCAAATCTTATATATGTTGCAACTGGGAAAATCATTATAGCACTAAGCAGAAATTTATATCTTGGTAACTTATGTCACATGCTGTAGAGATGTAACCTGGGGTAGACCTGCACATTGTAGAAGTAGACAGTGGGGTTAAGAATGTGGATGTGGGATGAGACTGGCAAAGACACACTCTAATAACTCAAATTACCAGTAACTGGACATTTCTTAAACCCCATGAGGTTTGACACTAGCTGCAGTAGAAAAATGAGATAGTATCTCTAAAAATATTCCCTATGCAAAGGAAATATTAATAAAAATTTGCCAATATGTCTTTAAAAATATATTTGATTGTGTAGTCAGGTTCTCTTAACCCTGAGTTGTTCACATGTAAGAAAAAAAATGACCAACAGAGTAAGAGAGATAATAACATTCCTTATTAATTAGCCACTGACAAATATCTCTCTGCTAGTGTCAATGCTTGTTGCTAGTCAATACCAGACCAAGCAAAATTCCTGTTATAATGAAGCATTCAATCTAGGTATGATTAACACTAAAAAAATGGAAAACAGCATTTTTATTAGAAAGTAGTATTATCAGCAAATGTGCACCATGTGAATCTCTGGAATTACAAATATTGTTACCCTTTCTTTGTTTAAAGAATATTTGGAGGCTTCTAGATGGAATCATTTTTTTTTCTGATTTGACTCCTATTTGTATTGTGAAATATGAACACATTTATACAGGTCAAATTAACAGTGGTAGAAGTTTTATCTTGGAGAGCAACTAGTGACAGGGCCATTAAAGTCTACAGAGATAGGCAGAAGGAAGGTTAGTCTGAATAGGCAATTTCCCATTTGTTGGATTGATCTTTGATTTTATCATCAAGCTCACGTTCAGAAAATCCCATTGTGAGGTATAATAGATGACACCTAATACTAAAAATCCACACACCAGCCTGAACAGTTCAGAAATTAATGCCTCCCATAACTCCAAGAGATTTGATAATGAAGCCAGCTCAATAGAGGTCAAGGAGAAATGGTATTATGTGTGCTCCCCTGTGAATCAATGTAATCCTATTGCTTTTCCCCAGATGTTCAGTTCTGGCATGAGCAGCTACAATGTGATCTCAGTGACTTTCAGAGGAATCCTGTGAGGTGATTCTGCACTACTGGAAGCTTTGTAAAACCTGTTTATGTGTATAGTGGGAGCGGTTGACACATCAGGTTCCTCTGTCTCTTAAGAGCTAATGAAATAGTCTCAGTATTTCTTGTCCTAGGATTCTTGACTGTCTAGTGCACCCCCACGAGTCCTGATAATTTTAGAGATTTCATAACTATATAGGCACTTCTAGTCCTATAACTAGGTCTTGTGAAACTGAATTGCATTTCTACCCCATGAGTACTTACTTTGTTCTTCATTGTCCTCACCCAGATATGAAAAGTCACCAGGTCTTCTACTTGCACATCTTTCATACAGCCTTGAAAACCATTTGAATGTTATAGATTGTCCTCTAGGTTTAGCACTGTGGAGATTAAAATGAGGAGGTTCAAATGGGGATTTCCACGGTGACCATAAAGAAACACACTTGTCCTATACATTCTCTTGACCTTTTAACCACCTGGAATGACAGGCATGAGACAGGTGAGTATTAGTGAAGAAGCAACATAACTTTTGGTAGGAAACCAACTATGGCCCAAATCAAAGCAACAGTAGTTGTAATATCCATATGAAGACGAATGGTATGCCCATTATGTACACTGAGCTCTGGGAGTGATTGTTAGGTTCTGTGTCCAGAACTAGCCCTAAGACCCTCAAGAAGATAGACTGTCAAATTTATTTACAAATTTTCAAAGGCCTGTCCTGGAACTTGTGCCTAGTAGGAGCTCTGTTATGTTATTTGAGTGATGGAATGAGATGATTCGTGCCACATCCATTATGGGCTACCTTAATCAGATGTCCACCAGGAAATGGTTATTTAAAAGCCATTTCAGTATTAAAGTCCACGTGGGCTCAGAAGCATTTTAGTTTCTTTTATTACCCAGGAAGGTGATAGGAGTCAATGTTCTAGGAAATTGGAGGCTTTACTTCTCTAACACTCTCCCCTCAACAGAAGCCCTCAGGGATTATTTTTATTTACACTTCCGTCTTAGATTTTTATTGCTGTGAGGAGATACCATGAGCACTGCAGCTCTTACAAAGGAAACCATTTAATTGGGGCTGGCTAACAGTTAAGAGGTTTAGTCCATTACTGTCGTGGTGAGAAGCATGGCAGAGTACAGGCAGACCTGATGCTGGAGAAGAACCTGAGAGTTCTACATCTGGATCCATAGGCAGCAGGAAGAAACTGCCACACTGGGAATGGCTTGAGCATCTGAAAACTCAAAGTCTACTTTCAGTGACAGACTTCCTCCAATAAAGCCACACCTACTCCAACAAGGCCATACCTCCGAATAGTGCCACTCCTTATGGGCCAACTGTTCAAACAGGTGTGTCTGTGGTCACCATTCCTATTCAAACCACCACACCATACTCTGTACATGTTTTCTGTCATCTTAGTTAGTTTCTCATATGTAGTTCTGCTGGTCTTTTCATAACTTTTCTCTGAACTGTGTTTTGGAGTGGGAGCAGATACCAGACAGGCAGAGAAAGGCCAGACTCAGAAACTGCTGTTCTATCTTTCATTCCCAGGTGTGAGGAAATCACTAAAATAGTGACAGAAGCCTCTGTTGTTCCCAGGCAATTTCCAGGTCCTCTTCTCTCGTTGGTGTCACGTATGAGCTCCAAAATCTTTTGATTTTCTTGTGAGGAACATCCTAATTTTCTTTGTCTAAGCCTATCCTACCAGTTTTCTATGGTGTTACCAGATAAAATAAAATAAACTATCTTGTTAAAATGTGATGCTTAGATTTAAAAATCAAGCAGTTCAAACATAACACTACAGCTTGAGAAGTCCTTACACTTAGTGTACTAAAACCATGTATTGTCTATGTGAAAATCAAATTTAACGGGATGTCTTATGTTCTAATAGAAGATTGAGACATAATTCACATGCTTTCCAAAGCCTCTATTTAAACCGTGCTATTTAATATTTCTTAGTAGATTCAAAGATCTGGACATTTATCATCATAAAAATTTCAGAACATTATCATTACTTCAAAAGAAACCATGTACTCTTTAGTTATGGTCCTCCAATCATCATCTCTATCAATTCCAGGCTTAGGAAGCACTACTTTATTTCTAGATAGATCTGGTCTGCTTTAGATCTAGATCTTTCAGAAATAGAATAATTATAAACATATATTCATGCCTTTCTTCTCTTAGCATTATGATTCTGAGTTTATTTATAGTTTATCATACACAATCATTGTATTGTGGAGCTATGTTGAATGGTTTGGAAATAATATACTTTATTTACTGATTCATCACTTGGTACACATTTGGAGTAACTTCATGCAGATCATGATATTCATGATATCTCATAATCAAATATTATTGAGAATAATGCAGCTATAAAAATTCTTGTTTAAGTTTTTGACTAAACATACTCTAATTTCTCATGAGTATATACCAAGGGCTGGAATTACTAGATCACTGCAACTCCATGTTTAGCACTTAGAGGAAATACCTGTTTATTTCTCCAAGTGACAGCACTATTTTTATTCCCAGCTTCAGGTTTCAAAGCTTCTGCTTTCTCTGTGTGTGTGTTTTTTTTTCTCTGATACCTGTCCTTGGAGCACTTTTGTGTGTGTGAGTGTGGGATTAATGTACAAGTATGGCATATGCAAGTATGTGAGTGTGTAAGACCCTGCACTTATAAATGCCAGAGGACATTGAACATCCTGCTTTATAATTCTACATACCCTTTCATTAGATGTGGTCTCTTAACTGAAACCGAAGCTAAGCTCGTAGCTAACAAGCCCAGGCAATCCTCTCTCCATACCCAACAGTTCTGGAGTTCTAGGCATGCACAGCCTCACTCAGGTGCTGGAGAATTGAATGCAGGTCCTCATGCTTACCTGCAAGCACTCATCTCCTGAACCATTATCCAAGTCTTCACTGTTCCATATTTTGATTATGGCTTTAGCTGTGTTTCTTTGATAAATGACAGTGCTAAATGGCTTTCCATGTGCTCATTAGGAATTTTGATGTATCTTTTCAAAAAGAAAATATTTGGATATGATGCTCTCTTTTACAGTTTATCTTTTGTTGTTGTTGTTTTACTGAGCGGAACTATCTATTATTTTCTCCTAGAGATAAGTCTATAGTTTGTGAGATGTTTCCCTTTTTCTTTCATTAAATTATATTAGCTTAATTGTTCTCCAAATGGTGCCAGCCTTATATAAACCAAAACCATGTAGGATGTTTTCTAAACTTTGAAGGAGCTCTGTCCATAAAAGGAACATTATCCCCCTTTTAGATTTACAGAATTATATTGTGTATAGCATTTAAAATAAGTTTATTGTCATGGTTGGTATTCATTAGTCACTTATTTTCTAGCTTTTTGTATTGATTTATCACAAGGATATGCTGAGAATAGAGATCTTGATTTCCCTCAGAGTTTTGATGAATCACAGGAGAGTGTACACAAAGAAGTGGATAGTAAGTGGCACCAAATCAAGACACCTCATCCATACACTCTCTCTGGTTTACTTCCAACAGAAACTAACCAGTCACCTCATAACCACTTCAGAATGATTAAAATGAAAACTCCAAGTAGAATGTTTGCTTAGTTTAAAGGCAGAATGTGCTGTTAAATGACAATATATAATGAAAGGAACTTTTCAGAAAATAACTCATGTGGAAATATCAACCATGATGACAGACACATATTAGATACTGAGTAATAGTCATTTCTCAGCTATTGTTCCTGGCTCAAAATTTTTAAATCCACATCACAATTTCTAACTATGATATGTTCTCAGGCATGCAGACTGGAATAATTCAATAATTTAGTTTATAAATATCTGGTAAGAAGATGGGAAGTGCTTTAGAAACTTAGACAGCACGTTTTACTTTAATATTATTTTCTTTTCTAGGCATATGTGATTTTTTCTAAGTTATATAGTCATGAAGTTTAAATAAATAACTGAAGTCATGTTAACTAATATGTGAGCAGATCTTACAACATAGATACTATTTCTGCAAAACTTGTGTTCTTTTTAATAATATGTTCAAATCCTCAGTTTCACAAAAGCAAAATATTCCAGAAATATTCTCTCATAACCCTAACTAAAAATTATTTTTTTATGAATGACCTCCAGCATAATTTACTTGAGCCTTTTCCATGTTCTCAGTATTTCTTACTATTTCTTGGGTTATCATTACTCAATATTTCTTAGTGTTCTTTTTTTTTAAAATTTCTTTTAGTTTTACTGATTCTTTGTGGATTTCACATCATGCATACCCATCCCACTTATCTCCTTGTCCCCTCACATCTTCCCTCTGCCCTTGTAACCTCCCCCAAAACAAAACCAAGTTTAAAAGAAAAGCTCAAAAACAAACAAAACAAAGAAACAAAACAAATGACAAAAACAAACAAACAAACACATAAGAAGAACAAGAACAAGAAGAAGAAAGAGGGAGGAAGAAGAAGAGGAGGGAGAAGAGGAGGAGGAGGAAGAGGGGGAGGAAGAGGAGGAGGAGGAAGAATCTTGTGGAAGCTGGAGTGTGGCCTGTTGAGAAACACAGTTTCCCCTTTAGTCTGTTCATCTCTATTTGCAAGTATTCATTGACAGAGACTTTGATCTGGCTCGAGGTCTCTGCATTTTGCCACACCACCTATAATGGGCTCTTACTGGGGCTCCCCCTGGACATCCAGTCATTACCCAGTGTCATGGAGATCCTGCTGTTTTGGATCTGTAGGTTCGTCCCCTTCACATGCTCCCACAGTTCATAGATGAGGTGGATGTTGAGGTGGGTCAACTCATAGCCCTGGTTCTGAGCCTCGGTGGTAGCTGGGTGGTTCAGCTCACTAGTCTTCCCTCAATGTCACAACCTGGATTACATCTCCAGCACTGCCTTGGCTACTTCACCCAGTGCAGCCTACAGAAAGTAGTGGGATCAGTTCTCCTGTTCTCAGACCCTCAGCTCCAGGTCCCCCTCACTCGTATCACCAGCCCTTCAGTTTTGCCCAGGCAAGATGCAAGGCCCTCTCTCTCAATTGCTGTAGGTGGTAAACAAGGAGGAGCAGGATGTCGGCTCTTCTGCTCTCATACCCTTAGGGCTGGCTCACCTAGATCCTGACAACAGGGTCAGCTCTAATGTGCTGCTCCCATAAGGTGAAGGGCTCGCTCTCATGTGTGCTGTAGTTGTTGTAGGGCAGGGCTAGTTCTCTCACTCTCATTGCCCAAGGGCCAGCTCTCTTGCCTGCCACAAGTAGCAAGGGACAGAGGGGAGAGGTCATCTTTCCTTAACCCAAATCCCTATATGGCAGATGAGGCGTGGGGTGGGGTCAGTAATCCTGTACTCATGTCCTGGAGGTCAGCTCACCTGTGTCCCTGACCTCAGTGTCAGCACTAATGTGCTTCTCAGGTGAGGTGCATGCTTATGGTAATGGGTAGGGCCATATTTCTCCCCTAAGGGATAGGATCAGCTTGCCTGCTGCAATATACAGGAAGGGGCAGGACCAGCCATCCCAGAGCCAGTGAAGGGAGGGACTGTCTCAGCACAGCATGGTTCCAATGATTCACCTGTTATCACTGGCCCGTTGATATCACCACAGACCCCAGCTGCAGCAGGATCACAGACCCAGACATGGTCCTCAGAGCAGCTTGGGTCTGGATGCCACCATGTTCCCTGTGGCAGCACAGGCCCCTCAGATTAGCATGGCCCCAACTCCAGCATGACCCCCAGGCATCAATGTAGTCCCACATGGCTAGCTAGTCCCCAGGGCATCCACAGAACCCTAAGTGATAACTGGAGCTATGGACACCATCCCAGGGTCATGGACCCAGACATGGCCCTAGGCAGTGGCCTGTGCCTGGATGTCTCCAACCATCCAGATTAGCATGTTCCCAGTTGTGGCATAGTCCTTGGACATCAACATGGTCCCAGGTGCACAATCAGAACCCAGTTATCCGAAAGGCCCTCGGTGACAACAGGAGCTCTGGACATCAACTCAGACCCTGGCTGCTGTAGGACCATGGACCCAGACATGGCCCTCTGCAGAAGCACTGGTCCAGACTATACCATGGCCCCAGGTGACAGTGAAGGCCACTCAGGTCAGGATGACCCTGGTAGCAGCATGGCCCTTGGATACCCTCATGGCCAGAGGTTGTGGCCCAGATCCTGGGCATCGATGTGGCCCTTGGTAGCAACATGGGCCACAGACATCAATACCAACTTCGGCTGTGGCAGAACCATGGACCCAGATATGTTCCTAGGTAGCAACCTGGATTGGGATGTCACCATTTTCCCAGGTGGCCTCGTAGAGCCCTTGGACTGGTGTGATCCTCACTTGGACAGCAATGTGATCCTCAGACACCAGCATGGCCTCAGTCCACAGCCCAGACTCATGGCATAGGCACTGTCTGTGATGGTCTCAGGAGCCACAGACATTGACAGAAACCCTGAATGCGGCAGGACCACCAACCCAAACATGGCCCTTGGCCACGGCCCCTGTCTGGAAAATACCAAAGCCCCAGTTGACAGCATTGGCCACCCAAATCATCCTGGCACCAGCAGCTGCACAGCCCTCAGACACCAACATAGCCAGAGGTTTCAGCCCAGATCCTGGGCAACCATGTGGGCCCTGTTGGCAACGAAGGCCAGCAAGACATTGGCCAGGGACATCAAACCAGACCCCAGATGCTGCAGGACCATGGACCCAGACCTGGTGCTCTACAGCAGCCAGGGCTATGTTGTCATCATGGCCCCAGGTGGCTGCCCAAGCTACCTAGATCAGCATGACTCCCACAGTAGAGCAGCTCATGGACACCAATGTGGCCCCAGGTGGTGGCCCAGACCACAGGCCCCTATGCAGCACCCAGTGATGACAGAAGCCACATACATCACCACCAGCCTCGTTGTTTGCTCCAGGGCCTCTGATCAAGATCTGGCCCTTGGTCAAAACCCAGGCTCAGACATCTCCCTGGACTCGGGTGGCCAGCTGGCCATTCATGTCAACCTATTCCTCACCACCTTCACTTCTAGAGACCCGCCTCTCTTCCTTGCCCACGAATCATTCCACCTCTCCCTCTCTTCTACCTCGCCATCATGTATTCTCCCACCACAATGGTGCCCAGCCACCTAGCACCAGGGCTCTTGGTTGGGTTACTGGTGGTGCTTGGTTGAGTACTGCCTGCTCCAGCCATAGAGAATGGCACGGAGCTGATGCCTTTTTTTTTTTCCTTGAATAAGCCTAAAGACCTCTGGGAGAACTTGGTATGATGGTACCTGATTGCCAGGCACCAGAGGCTCCAGACAGGCTCCTACTTGATTGTGGCCCCCACAGACCCAAAAGTCTGACATGGGGAGCCCTGTGTCCATTGCTGATTCAGGCCTAGGCTAGGCAGGCAGCTTCTCAGAGTGTTTCATAAGAATTTATTTTTCCTTCTCTCTCCACTCCATGCGTATCCACAGCAATGGGTCTTTTCACATAGCTGATGAGAACTGTCTTTGATTGAACTAATAAATGTTGGTTGTACAGAATTGTCCACTATGCTATTCTCATCAAGAAATCCTGAGATTGGAGAAAGGACATTTATCAGGAATAGAAGGAGTTGGTTTGAAAACAGCCAATGAAGAATCATACTTACAAAACTGATGAAAATGTGCACAGAGAAGAGAAAATAGAGAGCATACCTTGACTCTGAGATAACTTTCCCAGAAAAACAAATTTAAAATTTTGTTCTAAGTTCAAGTCTAATTCAGGACTCAAACTAGGGAATTTAACATAAAAATCCTCTTGATATTGAAGTGGTAGACAACAGGTAATTCTGAAGAACAATTTTTTAAAAAAAAATCAGCTTTCATACTGGATTTTAAACCTAAATTAACTTTGATTAAACGTTTAAAAGGCCTGGATTTATGCTAAAGTTTTAAGAGATGGACAAGACTCCTGGGCACGTCAAGACAAACAGGTGTCAACTTCTGGAGTTGTCTTGAGATATTAACTTTTGCTGCTGAATATCCCTTAAGAAGCATCACAGGAAGCTAAGCAAGCATGTCACACACAACCAAACCCACAGAAAAGATGCTTCACGACTGAAAAGCAGGAAACAAACAAACAAACTCAACAGACAGCAAGAAATAAACCTCCCAGAACTTCAGTTGTGGGTATAATAACATGCAAAACAGAAATGATCAATAATGACTATGTGGATGAAATAATTGGTGACTTGAAAACATATTCCAGAAACAAAAAACAAAAACTGCTGGATTACATTTATGAAAAGTTCTAAACCAGGCTTTAGTAAGCTTTGGTATTTATTCTGTTGGAAAACAATCACAGGGGCCATGGGGTTCACTCAGCAGCTAAGAACTAAATTCCCAGCACCCACACAGCAGTTCACAACTGTCTGTAACTCCAGTCCTAGGGATCCACTCCTCTCTTCCGGCCAAGGTGAGCGATGCAGAGCCACGCATGTAGGGAAAACACTCAAACACACAATCTAAAAACGAACTTGAAATGCCGCTACAATGAAAAGGGTGGCGATGTGTGTTATAAACTAAGGTGGTGTGGGGGGAGGGAGGGGAGAGGTGGTGGAAAGCAGATGGGTCCTACGAGTGGAGGATCATTAAAAAAGGAGCTCTGGATACGTGTCATAGGCTACTTGCTAACCTAGATGATGAATTGTTCTGACCTCTTTTTATAATTTCCTAAACATTTTTTTTTTTTTAAATTTTAGAACTTTCTCATGTAAGGCATAGTGAATGAACAGGCAGCTTAAAAAATGAAAACAGACACAAGAGCTCCCATAAATAAAAGGGACAAGTTATTCTCAGCTAAAAGGGAACTCAAAGTTTTTCTGTCTGTCTTGGAGCCCAGAGAGGATAAAGCGCCAAGCAAATCATTGCTCTGCCCGCTATGGTGCAGCGGCTAAGTCTGGAAAGTATAAAATTTCACTCCAGTTGATAAGCCGTATTTGCTGTGAAGTTTTCCTCCATTCTCCCCCCTCTTCTTCCTTTGTTTACGTAAATGACAGGTTTGATGGTCCTTGTGGGAGCCATGTTAGCGGTTCTCATCACAGGGTTTCTCAACCTGGACATCATTGACATGGACTGGGTGATTAGCTGCTTGTGCGAAGATGGAGGATCTTGTCTATTGTCAGAGGTCTTGCAGCTTCCTCAATCTCTTTCTAGAACATTCTACCTCAACTGAAGCAGCACTAATGCCCCATTTATTGCTGAATGTAATCTACAGAGTAATGCAGTTCCAGGTTGTGAAGCAACTGACCTATAGCTGACTTAATGACCTTAGTGACTTGTAAGAGACCTTAGTGACTGCCTACTGAATGAGTGAATTCCTATTCAAACATTATGTGCCATTCAAATGAAGCTTAGGGGGAAAGAGTTGAAGGAGAGTAACTAGATACATACAGATATTTTAAACTGAGGGAAATACACATGTTCTACTGGGTCCAGATAGTGAACACAGAGTAAATGTTTGGATGGGGTAGAATGCAGTCATAATTTTCTTTTAACTTCTGAATTATTAGTGTTATTTACAAAGAGAGTCTGAAAGTGGACCTGGGTCATGGTCACTGTTCTAGTGTAGGCTGCCCTGGTTTTGCCAAAACAATGAAACACTATCTCCAGTCTGTGAGTGTTGCTAGGTTCTTTCTTCCAAGGTCTTCTGGATTGTCAGGAGGATGACCTTCAATGTTAAGCTTAGGGGCTTAGTAGGCACAGTCACTGGTTAAAAGACAGTTGCTTTCTTTGTTGCCTTGGAGACAAGTATGCTATAAAGGATCTTTCAGTGATTTTCTGATTGCTTGTGGCCTTCAAACCAAGTGCTGAGTAAAACATATTTTCATTTTTCCATCATTTCTGAGCTTTGCAACTGCTACTTAGTTTAGAAAAGCTTGTTTTTTTTTTTTTTTTTTTGGAGATGTCAAGAAAATATTGTCAGTTTCAGAAAAGATAATGCACACAGCTTATCTGTCTCCTTTGTTGATACATTTTATATACAAACTCCTTCATTTGGGGATTGGCACCCTAGTTTATTCAAGAAATGTTCTGTTTGACCTTTGTCTGGCACTCCATTAGGTCTGTCATATATTCTAACTATTAATAAAATGTTAATAATCACGACATTGAGATAATCTGGAATTGTTTTGACTGACTTCCACTTTGGCTTTCAGCTGATAAACTTTGGTATGAATGAAATGTGTGTACAGGGAGCCCATTTTCTTGTTTACATAGGCTTAGATTTCATTCATCTCTGCCATCATGATTCCTTTCAATGCACCATTGATGGCTCTTTCTGTAGGGTGATGTGCTTGCAAGCATAACAAAGTCTGCACAGACCTTGTAACTTGGCATAGCTGACTTCGGTTCTCAGGTGTCTATAGAAAAAGCACTTCGTTAAGCAGAGTGGCTCCCAGGGACCTCCCAGTGTACCAACCATTTCTGCAAGCCTGGTACAGGAAGATACCAAGCTGCAGGGAGGAGTGCGGGTTGCAGGAAAACAGAGATGATTAGTGGGGAGGCTGTAACACATGAGAGAGCCACAAGAGTTCAGGCTTCCAGAGCCACAGTGGATAAAGGTTAGTGTAAATCTCCTTGCTACAGTGGTCGCTTTATTTACTGAAGGTTGTAAATCCACCACTGCTGACGTTATTATGTGACAAAGCACAGTTTTGCTTTGATTTTCAGATAAATCTCATCCATAGTAATAGCCAAATAACCAGCAATGAATGCTTATTTTCCCTTATTGCTGAAAAAGTTGATAAAAACCTGGCACAAAATGTCTATTTATGTTTACCACCCTCCAGTAAACCTGTAGTCATGTAATTGAGTGCACCAAATCCAGAAGACTCAACTCTGCTGAGGAATAGCATCTCCTTGGGAAGACATTAGTCACTGAAAAACTGCTTGGAGATAAGGACTTAAACACACCCCTTAGGGTACCTCATGGCAGATGGTTGTTTCCTACATGAACTTCACTCATGTTCAATTACAAGCATTCTTATTCAAGTACAGAAATGAGAAACCACAGTAAGTATAAAGATTTTGAAAATTTCAAACAGTGAACCAATGCCAATTTTGTATCACAGTTATCATGTGTTTTAAAAAGATGTCAATTAAGGCAAATTTCATTTCTTTCAACTCAAAGAACCAAATCACATGTTTGGGAAGTACATCCTAATGTAGGTAAAATATCTCCTAGTAACCTCATGCTATAAGAAATTTAGGTTACTGAAGTTTAACAAGGAACCTCTCTCTCTCTCTCTCTCTCTCTCTCTCTCTCTCTCTCTCTCTCTCTCTCTCTCTCTCTCTCTCTCAGTTTAATCCACAAAAAGTTTTGAGGAAGCTCCATGTCATAAAAAGTAATGTTTTTAATAAATGATGAAAACTGGAGACCAGAAATATTTAAAACAGGCTGTGAAATATAAATAATTTATAAATAAGTCAAAATAACCTTTTGACAATCTATGAAGAGAACAGGAACCCTTTTTTTGTCAGGGTTGAAAGGTGTGTTTGGTAAAAGCAACAAGGGCAAAGCTAAACCCCATCATGAAACACATTTTAGGCTGATAGTTTCTATTTCTCTATGCAACATCTATCTTTAAGCACTTTGTGAAATATTAAGGGTTTTATTTGTTTCTTACTTTTGGTGTTGAGCTGTATTCCCAACCAGGAAATGTTTTTAAAAAATTACATTGGAAAAATCAACTTTTGTATCTCTTAGTCATATAGAATTTTCTTGGTAAACTCATGTACTCAATATTCTGTTATGCAAAGGGTAGAAAAGAAGATTATCTAGGCATTCTGGAAACAGAATCCACAGGAAAGAAGACAGAGTAAGAGAGAGTCTGAATGAACCAAGCAACAGAAATCCAAAGTTGGGATAGGATTCAATTAGTGAATTCAGCTCTTACATTTTAGAATGGATTGACTTTCAATAAAAGAAGGTTGATACCACATTTGATATGAACTAAATCACATTAAATCACATATGATAGTAACATCAATTTGTGATTGCCAGGGTCTTAATTTTATAAATTGTTTTAAAGAATGATAAAACACGACTTGACTGTAAAAAGTGCTTGGCAAAAATAACAAACAAGAGTGATGTTGCGAATTGGAGAAAAAATACATTTATGATGATAACTGGGCTGAACACTGTATGAATCAGTATGAAAATGAGAATAGTGTTCAGAATAGACTGCAAGTGAAATCACCACAGTCACCAAATGTATTTTCTCAATGAAAGCCAAAATCTATAAAGAAAGGTCAAATTAAAGTATCAATGATTTGAAACTGGTTATACATAAAAATACAAATCTATACATGTAATTACATGGTAATTTAAAATTAACACCTTTTAAACCATACATTCATTTTCTACTAAAAAGCATATTAGAAGGAGATCTGAACAAAGGCATTAATAAATATATATAAACATGTAATAAAATAGTTTCTAATTAAATTTATATTATTTTTAGACACTTAAATAGTAAATAATTATTATATTTTATAGATTATTAAAATGTATTCTATTAAGAGATATATTGTTTTTATACTCTGGAAATATTTTTACTCTTTAAATAATTTTGATGTAGATATTTCATCTCTACCAGCATGATAAACTAACATATTGCTCATTTTTATAAAAAACATATCATTTCATTATTCTTCTCATGCTGTTTCACTCTCTAAAATAAATCAATTCATATCTTAATCATGTGGTCAGTCAGTTGTGGTTTTAGTAAAAAAGTGTTCTGTGAACAGTCACACACACACATAAAAGAGAAACATATGCTCTCATACAAGATAATCAGATTTTAAGAATTATAAATTTGTATAATTTATCAATTTTAATTTTACATAATTTACATTTTCACTCACACCTTTAATCTTATTCAAGAATAAGGTTTGTAAAATTAATATGAATATTAAAATATTTTATTATTAAGTGGACATTTACTGTTTAATCTACCCTCTTTTACTAAAAATATAAGTACATAAATAAATAAATGACAAAACAAAACACCAGCCCCAGATGTTCTGTTATCATTTGCTTTTCTCAGCAGAACTTCACAACACTTTTCTTGTAAGTACATTGCATGAGATGAAGCATGCTGCCAGGCACTATAGAAATAAATATTCAATATAATTTCATATTTTGAGAAGTATGTAGTTAGGATTCCAGGCTATACAACTAATTAGTGGCCTATCTGATTAGATATCACAAGCAGTAAAAGAACAATTGCCCGTGTTAGCAGAGAACATGAGCAGGACAAGTTTGTCGACAGCTGGCCTCCCCAGTCAGATAGACAGAATTCTTCTTAAAGCCTGTGTGTTAGAAAGGCTAGATCCCAAAGAGAGAGGAGTTCAATTTTCATCAGAAACATCTAAATATCAAAAACACAATTTAGGTGGCATGGGATATCTTTTTGTTTGCTGTGAATATGTGTTGCTCCCATTGGCTAGTATATAAAGTTCTTTTGGCCTGTGGCAAGGTAGCTTATAGGCAGGCGGGAAATCCAAGCAGAGAAACAGGAGGAAGTCACAGACAGACTCCAGCCTGCCGCCCAAAGAACAACATGCCAGCAGACTGGTAAAGCCACGGAACACATGGCAAAACATAGATTAATAGAAATGGGTTAATTTAAGATACAAGAGCTAGCTAGCAAGAAGCTTGAGCCATAGTCCATCCAGTTTGTAATTAATATAAGCCTCTGTGTGTTTACTTGGGTCTGTGTGGCTGTGGGAGTGGGCGGGACAAAGGAGAACTTACAGCTACATTTAGGTGGAGTTATTTATATTGCAAAATTAATATATTGCTTTATTCACCTTATTTGTATATTTTCCTTTAAACAGTGTGCCCTACTACAACCCATTAGCTCAAATATAATTAGCAGTAATTTAAAATGTAAATATCTTTAAAGTAATCTGTAAAATAGCATTCACAAGAGCTTTTATAGAACTTATGTATTAGCGTACAAACTGTGAGCCTTTGATTCAACAGAAAAAATGATTTCCTTGTAAATGTTGATCCCAGGCTCAACCTATTTTTCCCACTCAGTATGGTTTGCCCAGGGTATCCCATGAGCTTATTTTGAGAAGCAATCAATCACAGTCTAACAATTGATTAGCCTTTCTGTGTTCTTCCCAAAGTGGACATATCACTCAGAGAGATTTTGTAATACCATTTTCATGAAGTCTTGATCTACCCAGGATTTGATGGATTTAAGAAGAAAAACAGAATAACTTGTTGCCTACCTCAGGGCAGAAAATAGACTGCAGTAAAAGTATCAGGAATATGGGGAATTGAAGTCAGGAGATGGCTCCCTCACACTAGCTGAGAGAAGGGGGCAATGCAGTGATGAAATTGTCTTCCAAAAGCAAGGCTGGCCAAGGCTGGTGCTTTCCTTTCTGTGAGTAATAAATTTGTTCTGGAACTTCTCCACTCTTCAAACAGCAACTTTTGCTTTTCCTTTGTATCTCAAGCAAACACATTTGGGGAGCTAATCAATAGAAGAGGTCTGTGGCTGGTTAGCAGTAGAGTAGTGAGGTGAGTTTTCCTTTCTTCTTTGTACTAAGTTATTTTCCAGGTGGATAAAATGGACTGACATACTTGCTGTCCTGCTTTCTGTTATTATTTGGAGGTAACAAACATGTGCTTTATTACCTGCCTTGAACACTTGTGCTGAAATTATTTACCACACTATGGTAGCAGAGAGATTGAAATCTAGATGCTCCATAGAAGGCTCAGCAGAGGTTCAGGGTTGCTAGCTGATGATGCAGAAGATTTTCCAGTCACAGGACATCATCTTTGGCTCAGAGGGCCTTACTGTGACAGCTATGAAATAATCTTTTTATAAATTTATTATTATGAATTATTAGTTTTATTCATTAATTGATCTCAAGTTATTGGAGACTTTCAAGATGACATTGTCATGAAGAAGCAGGCATTTTAAACTCAGAGTCAATAAACTTAGCAAAAAGTTTAGGATCTGAAACTGATTAGTAGTGTTAACTCGAGAAAATCTTTAAACCTCTGGTCCCTTGCCTTCAATATGCATAAAATCCTCATTTTATGGGTTGTATGAAAATTAATTAAGGGGTATGTAGTATCTGGAAGTAGTCCATACATCGCGTTTGTAATTAAAGCTAAGATTTCATTATTCTTTTGGAAATAATTGCTATTATTGTCATTAGAAATAAAAATGCAGGTTCAGGAAAGAAGCTGAGACATAATTACCCTTCAGAATGAGCTTCATTAGGAGAGGGGTATTGGTGAAATTATTTAGGCCACTCCACGTAGTTAAAAGGAGATTTATTTAATGGCGTAACTTACAAATTAAGGGATAGGTAGGTCGCGGGGTCTGGGGAAGGTGTATCACAGTCCAGCGGTGTTCTCTGGAGCTCTCCTCTGTCTACCTCCACCATCCAGCGTCCTGGAACCAAGAGAGCGTTCGCCGATCCGGATCTCGGGTCCCCAGGCGCCTCCCTTGGCCCCGCCTTGTAGGCGTGACAGTTGCCGAAGTCTCAATGGGGGTTGGAACTTCCAGAACAAAGCTGGAATGGCTACCCACTACAGAGGGGCCTAGAAGAACAAGACTAGGCCTTCAGGTCAAGGGCAGAGCTTCATTAGGACAGAGAGAGAGAGGCTCACTAAGTAGGAAAGAATTAGCTAAGAGAAGTACCATGTACAGCATGATGGCAAGTGGTGAAAAGAGGCTTCCAATCTCCTGAACAAAGTGGGTTTCTGATCCATGGATTTTTGGGGGGAAAGTGATAGGAAGTTGTACACCATGCGACTTACTCTAACCTAGCCTATGTGTCAAAGGGCATGGATGCAGGCAATACAAAGGATGATGGACTTTTCTTGATCATGGAAGGGGAAGAGTCTCTGCTTGCTTTTCTGGCTGCAACCTGCTTATTCTGGGAGCAGACTGAAGAGAGCCTGTGCTCTAATTTCTCCCCAGCTGCAGCATCTGGTTTGAGAGTGGCTTTGTCTTAAAGAAAAAGGATTTGTGATCTGGATGTAGATGTTTTAGACTTACAGAGCACTGCACTGTGTTTTACAATCTGACTTGACTTTCTGGTTCTATAAGTCATGGGGCAAAAATCAACGAGAAAATCTTTCCCAACTCAAACTTTGGTGACCCTGTTGTGTATAATACTACACCAACTGAAGCTGGACATAAGAGACGGCATTGCTGCTCTTTCTGGCTTGGGAATGACTGTCCCCAAGTGGTCAAACTTCTTAATATGACAACATAGTCCCTGTTCTGGGGATTTATGCTCAGAAAAATTTTATTTGGGAATAAAGTAAAAGAAAGTAAGTATTACAAGAACTTTAAGAACATGCTGGAAAACCATCAATTTGTAGAACCTTTCATTGTCAAACCCTGAGCCTTTACCCTGTGAATAAATCAGACCATCTTGGTGTCAACACAGGTACAAATCACACATTGGTAAGAGATCAGATATTTATGTCATTTCTAAGTAATTCTACATAAAATATTTATTAGTCACAGGATTAAGTAACTAACTTTGCTGAAGAAATGCTTGGCAGACACGACGTTAGTCAAGGATTCAAAAATAGCATAATCAAAACTGGAACAAATAAAATCTACAAGAGCTGAGACTCACAGATAAGAAAAAAACTCACTTCAGTGACTATTTTAGATACCAGAATGGAAGGCAGTTGGGAAGACACAGTAGACACCTAGGGTGAGAGACTTACCTGAAATGTATTGAGTGATCAGTTTGTAAGATATCAGAGCTGTAAAAGTCAAGAGACGACCAAAAGACCCTTTAAGAAAAGAATACTACCTGGACTCGGCAACTAAATGAGATGCATAATCTTGATTTAGACGCTTTCTAGTAAAATTAATTATTGAGAAAAATTGGATAGGGTTTAAGAGTTAGTTAGAAAGTATTAGTCACCATCCTCATTCCTGGGACAAAGTACCTGGCATAAGAAAGTTTAGGTAGGAATCATTGTTTTTGTACTCATGGTATGAGGGAGATTACTCCATCATGTAAGGCACAGTGCTGAGAATTTGAAGCACCTGGTTACATTGCATCTATAGTCAGAAAATAGACAGCATGAACATTGCTGCTCAGCTTGCTTTCATCTTTTAATTCTGTTCATGACTCCAGCCCATGGAATGGTGCTACTCACAGTCATAATGGGTCTTTGCTGCTCACTTAAAACATTGCTGGAAACACCTTCATAGATACATGTAGCCAAAGTTTTTTTCTGGTCCTGCCCAGCCCCATGGACCCCGCAGCTGCTTATAAAATAATCACTCAGAAGCTTATATTAATTAAAATTTCTTGGCCATTAACTCAGGCTTATTATTGACTAGCTCTTACACTTAAATTAACCCATAATTCTTATTCATATTTAGCCACATGGTTTGATACCTTTTCTCAGTTCTGCCTTCACATCTTGCTTCCTCTTTGTCTGGCTAGTAACACCTGACTCAGCCCTCCTCTTCCCAGAATTCTCCTTTCTGCTTATCCCACCTATCTATACTTCCTGCCTGGCTACTGGCCAATCAGTGTTTTATTTATCAACCAAATCAGAGCAACACACATTCACAACATACAGAGCAATATCACCCATCAGACACACCCAAAGGTGTGTTTCCATCATGATGCTAAATTCCATCCAACTGAATGATTATTGAACAGCAGAAGGCGTAGTATCTCTTTATTTATAACAAGAGGTATTGTAGCAACAGCCACGTACATCCTTAACGTGACAGTGCATTGTGTCAGCATATAATTCTCAAATGTTTCAGAAAAAAAGGCAGTTATTTGTACTATTTTTCAAAGTTAACATTGCTTTATGATTACTTCAAATGTAAAAGAAGAAATAAGTGGCACTGAGCCAGCCTATCTCTCTCTGCGTCTCTCTATCCATGTGTCCATCAAACTGTCTCTGTGAAGAAGCTGAGCCTACAAGGTTTCAAAGACATGGAAGACATGCCTAACTCTGTGTGTAAGAGCTCCCATGCTAGCTCCTCCTGTAGCTCAATGCTTTCTGATAAATCCTGGGAACTCCACTGGTCTTAGGAGGGATAAACATCAGTCAAATTGTAAGATTTTCTGATCCACTTTGCAGTGCTAAGACTATGAGAGCCAAGCAAAGCCATCTGAAAAATTGTCTAAGGAGCCCATAAATTTCACTAAAAGAAATCTAAGTTACTTTGGTATTCTGTTATTTTTTTCATGGCATTTTAACAATTATAAAACCCAATTTCTTTATCCTGAAAATTGGTACAAATATCTGAACTATAGTTTAATTGCATTGCTTAAAGAATACTAGAGGTGATGGGTTAAAAATATACTACAGGCTGGGAATGTTGCTTGGAGGAAAAACACTAACTTAGCATGTATGAAGTCCTGGGTTCAGTCCTCAGCACTGGAGGGGTGGATCTTTTGTACCTCTTAACCTATTATATGACATTACATAATGCTACAATCTACTCAGATATGGGTGATATTTATAATTGTGGTATAAATTAGAATAATATGATATTCCTTCCTTGTGGATGTGTTAACTTCTAATTTTGTATGTTGTTTCCTTATTGAGGCTTATTTCCTTATGAGGCTGTGATTAGAAACTAGTCTCAGTTTTTCTTGATCTTTGATCTGTGCCCCTGGTCTTATACTTATGCAGCATTTTTGTACTGGGATGCTGCACTCAACCCCATCTCTTGTTCTGACCAAGGGATGCTACCAAACACAGCCCAAACAGAAGTTTGACATTTTCCCTTCTCTTCACTACAAAGGATTGTACTGGGATGCTGCACTCAACCCCATCTCTTGTTCTGACCAAGGGATGCTACCAAACACAGCCCAAACAGAAGTTTGACATTTTCCCTTCTCTTCACTACAAAGGAATGCCCAGTTCAGCCTAGTGCCAGCAGGAGGAGATGAGAGATGTGTAGAATAACTAACTTTCCCATCATGGTTGTTAAGATTAGCTGACACAGGGTAGAACTTCAGGCAGAAAGTTGTCCATTGGGTATAGGGCTGAACCCAGAAAAATAAAAGACTGGCTGATTTCATGAACATTTATTGTTCCAAGTCTATATATAAATCATAACTTTCAGTAAGGAATACCCTTACCCTGTGAAGTAATGGGAAATGTTCCACAACTTGAAAATAATACTAGAGTTTTCAAAACAACATTTCCATCTGCGTCTTCCAGGTTCAATATTCACTTAGAATCTCCTGTTCACAGAGCAGTGCTGCATTACCTTTCAGAAAGAATAGACTCAGGAAATAAGGTAGAAACTACTAAGAAATTGAAGTATTGACTTCACTTCAACTTCCCACACTTCTTCACACATCTCTAGGGTTCGGTATGGAAATACAGAGTTAAACACATGCCCCAGGCTGCTCTTTGTGTGTGAAAACTTTTCAGCCATTTCAGAAGTGTTCTCTGGCTGTAGGAGCCAAGATGGCTTTCATCTGGGCTTGGATATAAGTAGAGATTCAATTGGAAACATGGCAATTGTATACTATAATTAATTATAATGTTACTCTTGCCTTTAATAACATGCATTTTAGCATTTCTTAAGCAACTGAAATTACAACAAACTGATTCTTTTAAATATCTCTGCTAAATTTGTGAGGTAATCTTGCCAAAAACATCTCTTCATCCATTTCCCTGGGTGCTTTGGGTAATGCTATCTTCCTGGCAGCAAAATGGATGTGTTTTTCTAGAGCATAAAATGTAACATTAACTTTTAAACCATCTCCTCCATAATGGATTTTGAATGGGCATGTTGCAAGGGGAATCAGCAATGCTATAGTCCTCCTTCTGAAAGCAAAGAAATTGTATTTGAAGAGAACAGAAAGTGGAGCTGGTATGCAGGCCAGGTTCCAATTTCTGGCAACTGCGTTCGGAGGAAAGAATGAGACATGACTGAACCTCCATAGATTTCTTTACTCACCTGCCATTGATTAACACTCATGGAATTAAAGAATAAGAAGCTTGCATAGCAAATAACAAGATTATTTGTGTGTGTGTATGTGTGTGTGCGCGCTCTCTCGTGCACATGCGTGCACTCACGCACATGTGCACAGGTACTACTATGGTGGCCATAGGTCTATATTGAATATCATTTGATATATTTATCCATCTTATGTTTTTGGAACAGAGTCTCTCACTGAATCTAGAGCTCCTTTATTGACAATATTGACTAGTCAGAGAGCCCCAAGGATGCTTCTGTCTCTGCCCCCCACCCGTAGGGTCTACAGATGCACATCACCATATCAGAGCTAGCCCCCATTCCTCAAGATAATTTATTTTAAAAACACACCCTATAGTAAGCATGGTGCAATTTAAAGCCAACCAACTAGAAGGTCTAAGAAGCAGGATGGCTTTGCTTGGCAGAGTCACCCACAAGTTGGAGAACTCTTCTGTGATATTTTACTTGCTTGACTAGTGTCTGTTCTTTATGTATTGTTAGAGAAAAAAAACATGTGTGATACACATTGAGAGGAAAAATATGAAGATAACAGTATTTATAATCTCATCTTGTGATGATATAGACCCAGGATTCTAATTATCCTTGTCTGAAGTTATGAAGATGTGTTTGGAAGTGAATCTTTACCACACGAAAGCATTTACTGGTCCACTAAGTACTTGTATAATTGGCCTCCACTCAATCATCCATTTCCACTTAACTTTTCCACTCATCCATCATGTCTGTGTGAATCATCTCTAATTGATTTCCAAATGTCGCATCTGGCAATACACTATAAATACTAAGCTAATCAATCACGAAGCAGAACTGCAAATCTCTCATCATTGTGTGAAGTAGTTCATGCATCCTTGAAAGCAATATTAAAAAATTACTCAAATCTTACACAGAGATGTTGCCAATAACTTACTTGAAAAATGGAGAGAGAATAAAGAATGAGAGGAAAGGAAAGAGAGAGAGAGAGAGAGAGAGAGAGAGACAATGTGATGTGCGATAAAGCACTAAAACTGTCAAAAATTTAGCAAACTCTCTGGAATATTTTAACACAAAACTATTTTTGTTTCTTTTCTAAACTGGCATATTTATGATTAAGCTAAACAAAGCGAGTATTAAATGAAGTTCACATATGTTTTAGATATGAGATATACAGAAAATATGCAGACATTTCAGCATGTGATACATACTGTGTTATGAATATCTAGAGTGTTTTTTTTCTAATTCTTAGCAAGCATATAAGAAAAGAATGTATTTTCATATTGAGTTTTATTTTTTCCAGCTTTGTTCTTCTTCTTTACAGTAAAATTGTGCTCTGTGGTTGCATTTAATATGTGGCCCACTGTGGTTTATCTTCAGATAGATATCTTCTAGATATTTTGGATACAATGGTACACAATGGACACATGTATACCTGTGTACGTCTACATGTGCATGTATTTCCAGTTTCCTGAAAGGAGATAAAACACTAGATTTTCTGGAGCTTTCCTATCAGATTTAGATGCAGCCCATCCTTCCTCAGCTCTACTATAGTGATTCAAGTTCAATATAGTGAGGACAAAGAGATACAGAGGCATGATTGCTGTTCAGAGGCACCTATAATTTCTAGATACTAGATACTAAATATGTAGAAGTAGAGAAAGAATAGCAGAATCTGGGAGAATTGATGGAATTGCACTCTGAATGAATATTTAGTGATAAATGAGTCAATAATTATTATTATTATTATTATTTTTACTAAATGGAAGGACCTATTGAAAGTTACTTGTCTGTGAAGTGAACACAGACAGAAAATCAAATGAGAGGATAATTTAAAAACTATATGACAGAAAAAGTTATTCACCTAATATTTCTGTCATTGAGGGAAACCTTACTCTTTAAAATATATAATATATAGTATACATATAACAGCTCATGTATACGTATTTAATTACACATATTTTTCACCAAGTACATACTAATGATAGAGTATTTCTGTCTCATAAAATCTACACAGTACCAAACTGTCTCTTTTCTTTGATGGGTACAAATAATTATAACCATTTGGGGACGTCTTAAAGGAATAGAGTTGAATGGGTTTGTAAGATGATTATATATTTTTCATCATACTAGGGCAACCTCTGTTGACTATTACAGTCAATATTAGGATGCCACAAGGTCTAGGTCAAAGGTTCTTTTTTTCTGTGTTAGCTTTGGAATAGTCAACATAATAGATCACAGTAATCAATTGGTCTCTCACATTGATACTTATTGTTCTAAATAATTTTGTCCTTGTTACTTATTGATTTGATAGAAAACAACAACACAAATAATACTCCCATGGTACACATATACATGGCCAGCCTGGGAAATTCTAGATTGTGCATAGCAGAGGACAGGGCCAAAGGTGGGTAGATACTCAAGAGACACTTTAATCAAGCAGCACGAGGCATACTCAAGAAGCAGAGCTATAACTATGTGTAGTAGAGCCTGACATATAGCCAAGGGAATGATGCAAATGTACCCAGTACCCATAAGGGAAGGTGGGAGGAAGGGAAATGTATCTTTGCAGCCAGACTCTAGAATACAGTGAGAAGCAGATGGCCAGCATCAGGGTGCATAGTCAGCATGGCAAAGGTTAAGCAAAGCCCTATTACAATAATCCCTTGTAATCACATTGGAATAAACTCTCACACTGAGTTGAACAATCTTGGTCTAAAATCTTCATTATGGCATTTACCAATGGTGTATCTGGAATAAGATACCTCACTTCCTCCTCTATGAAATAGATCAATATCAGCTCTTTACTTACTTGAATATTAAAAGAAGAAATGTATGCAAAGCACACAGTATAGAAATTTATGTCTGAATTACAATATGGGTCTTAATCTCCTTTAAGTCCTTCTTGCCCTTACTTTGGAGCAGAAAATAGAGTTGATTTTGACACATAGAGTGGGGAATACCACATGATTTCAAGCGAATTGAAGCTCAGACGAGAGAGGTGAGAAATGTGGAGGCTGGAAAGCCAGTCCCAACAGTTTCTCTGCACTGGCAGATTGATTTTTCTGAAAAGAAAGATTTTTAATTGAATTCCCTTTGCACCTGTTCCTCCACCCAGGCTCCTGTTGTATGGAACTCTAAAATAGCTATTATCACCATTTGTTACAAAGCTGATACAGAATAACGGAGCATCTCTCCAGAGAAATTACATAAGCAAATTCCTTAATTTTTCAGAATTATTCAGATTCCAGAAGGGGATCCACATGCTTCCTTTTTTTTTTTCAATGTTGAACAATTAGGTTTCTGGTTCAAACATACATTTGTAGACATCAGTGGGGTTAAAAATGGTCAATGAGGCAATGCTTAGGTTGCAATAATGAGAAAACAACATTTCTTTCACTATTATTTTTGAATTTAGGTATAGTGCTTGCATATGATAATACATTTTCCTTCATCTTCACCTAGATATCTAAATGTATGGTTTGGGCGACAGTCGGGGATGATGGGTATGGTACACACAAGAAGACATAGGACACTCTTACTGACAGCAACAGAGCATGGATTGCCATAACTAAGGGAATTTCCAAAGAGCTGAACCAGAATACATATGATCTATGCTGGGATACTTGGTGGACTTGGAATTTCCTTTAATTCACTTCTTGATGTGGGTAACTCTCATAGTGCTACACACAGAAATATCTGTAAGTATTCTGTGTGCCTTAGAAAGTCTGGGGAAACAAAAGGGAAAGGGCTAATTGGCATTGATATAGATTTAATATTTGCTCATTTTCCTTTATAAGCCACTGTGCGTACCTCATAAAGACTAATTTTCAAAATAGCTGAGGCGACCTGTGCAAAAGCTTGGTGAGTTGGAACAGTCATAAATGTGCAGCCTGCATCACCCTGGAGATGGATCAGTAACTTTGTGTTTCTTCTACCTTTGATGTGATTCCTCAACAGCTAACTGGCTATTCTTTCCTACTTCCTTCTTATACCTGACCCCTTCACTTAGATACAGCTAGAAAAATAAGAAAGACTCCTCTCTAACTTAATCCGGAGACTCCAAACTCCCTTACCTGTGATGCTAGATAACCCTTTGGACTGTCCTGTTCATTACTTGGAATGAATATATAACCAACATGTAAATGTAGTACCAGCCTCAAAGCTAAACATATCCATTAACAGTTCCACCCATGTTCTGTCTACAGATATACTCTTTCCATTAGCTAGAGATTGGATGGGTAAGTCTTGAAGATGCTTTCTGGAGATAACATTCTAGCATGTTAATATTAAATTTTAGAAATCTGAATCTTAGCTGCATCTACTTTGTTCAAATACTGCAGAAATGTAGAATTCTATTCCCATGCTAGGAGCTTATTAATATCTGGAAACTGTTACGAACCAAGTCTAGGACACTCTAGGAGGCTTCACTTCCCTTTAAACCTTGCATTTTTGAAGAGTGTTATATGTCTGCTCTTGAAAATATCAAAGTCTGAACTCTTTAATGATTTATTAAATATCTCATGGTATAATGACTGCCTCAAACCATGCAAGTCAAATGTTCTGATACATGTGTATTGTTTAAATCATGAATTGAGCTGAATGCAAGGAAAGAGTCCCATGAGATTAAAATGCAGAATCGGCAGCTGTTAATATGTAGAGATAAGCTAAAAATGGATGTCTTAGAACGTTTACTAGAGAGAAAATAGCTTAAAATACCATTTTAGGTAAAGAAATGCAAATCTTGCAAAAATAAATCCATATTCCAAAGTACTATTTTTAACATTAGTTACATGTTTTTGCATTTTTTTTAAGAAAGCGTCTATGGATAAGAAGTAGCTTACAAAATCTTTATCCATTTCTCTCTTATAGCAGAAGGGAAAGTCTATAAATATTCCCAGAAAATGCCTACGACTGTCAGCATAGGTGTTAAGTGAAAAGAAGATACCTTAGTAGTAACAAGAACTGTTTGTCGACAGCAATTTCTTTTCTGTGATTTTTTCCTGGGTTGGTTACATATAGGACTAGATAATAACAGTAAAGATACTAAGATCTGTGTTCTTACTTTTATTTAAGAACTATACAATTTATTTACTAAAAGCCATATTAAAAATGTATTTCAAGGCAAATAATTACATAGCCCCTTTGTCAACACCCTAAATGCTTTCCCATGGACTTTACCCAAATAAATGCCTCTCGCCTGTCACAAACTTCACTGACTGGGTACTATATATAATATCTTTCTTGAAAATCAACTCATACATACCTATGAATAAGTTTCATTTGGAAATTAGACATAGAACAACATTAACAATATAAGATAAAGTGGGATCAGCTTTGATAACATCCATGTGGCAGTAAATTCTTCTTCCATCTTTCTCCCTCAAAGTGCCTTATTGTTCTGTATTGATTATTCTTGGTGTGATAATGAGAGGTAGCATAATGTCTATAATATGATGAGATGAAGTGAAGGGGATGTCATAGGAAGTGTGTTGCATCATCAAGCTACTTGGTAAGTGAATACCAGCATTTATGTGACAACTGACAGGTGACTATCAAGTGAGTAGTACAGAAAACACTGAACAGTATCATAATTTCTATCTTAGCAGGATGGATCTCTATATGGTATGAGATTTCATGATATTACACAGGATGACATGCAAATTAAAATCTATGAATTATTTTCAAACTTCCATTTAGTAGTTTTGCACAGTGTATGACTACATGTAACTGAAACCTTGGGAAATGAGGCATAGCTAAGCAGGGAAGAACACAGTACAAACACAAGAAGACTTCTTAATCCCGATGATCTAAACTAATGTTGTGATCAATGATAGAAATGGGGTACTTGACCAGTGTTAAGTCTGTTCTTGAGTGCCACAGACCCAAAAGCAGAAAGTGAATCTGATCCCAACTAGAGGCAAATGATCATGTATGTTACAGGTATATATGTTTAGTATGTGTGTTTTAGTGTGTGACTTTGAGCAAAGAGAAAAATAGTTTTTGTTTTGCAACATACAATAAATGTAGCCAACCCAAGGACTTATTCAAAATATTTTTAAATGAAGATTAATGTAGGTATATGTAACCTTGTATCATACCAGTATGACATATGGTTCTTTCTTCAGGTTATGTTTTCTACACCTGTTCATATTTCCTTATTTTCTAAAGGCATAGCTAGAGGATAACTAATGAAATACCTTTTCTAGCACCAATTTATATTTTTTAATAAGATGGGTGTTGTTTACAAAATACATATAGCTAACTTGGATCTTTTTGTGTCTTTCCATAAACAACCCCAATTCCTTTAATGATGTACTTCATCCATGTCCCTCCTGTACATCTGAGATGTTGACTTTGCATATAAAATAAGAGCTTTCTGAAGAAAACACTTCAGTGCTGAATTCTTCAATTGTCTGTTATTTAGATATTTAGATATTTTTGATGTGATCAGGAGAAAAAAATACTCAGTATGTAAGATGTTTGGAGAAGAAGGTCATCAATAGTAGAATATGAAGAATCCATGGGAGCTTCTTTAATAATATGTGGGAGCTGGTGCTTGGAATACCACTGAGAATGACTCACGGAAGTCTGGATGAAAGGAAGTTATTTAAAATACAGTTTCTCCACAGAGAAACCTTGTCCCAAAAAACCAAAATAATAATAATAATAATAATAATAATAATAATAATAATAATAATAATAACAATAAAAGTTTCTCATTAGATGTTTGAAGTAACAAAATGTTTTTTCACAATTATTTACTTTTAATATTTCAATAAGTCATTCCTCCATCTGTCCCACCTGCTTTTTAAGTTTGTACACCTGCAATACTTTGTTTGTTTATCTACAAGATTTAATTAATGCATCTAAAAAAGCATCAGCTCATGAGAGTTATGATATTTTAATTCAATGCAAATCTACAGATTTAATTGCCTTATATAGCAACATACTGCATTTCAAAATCTTCAGGAACAGGGATCAGCTATTCATTGTGGATACATTTTACAGAGTGGTGAAAGAGGGGGTTTACAACAGAACCATCTACCAAAGGTCTGTACAGTATGTATAGAATTAAACATCATTTATTCATTTATACCGTGTGTGTGTGTGTGTGTGTGTGTGTGTGTGTGTGTGTATTGTTTGTGTGCCAGAGTGTGTATGTGGAAGTCAGAGGATAACTTGTGAGGGTTAACACTCTTCTTCCACTACATAGGTTCCAGGGACCTAACTCAAGTCATCAAGTTTGGGAGCAAGGGCCCTTGCCGACTGATCCGTGTAGCTAGAGTTTTCCTGCCTGGCCCACAGTCAGGGCAAATCTCTCTCACCTGCCAGTCCCACAGCCACTCAGACCCAACCAAGTAAACACAGAGACTTATATTGGTTACAAACTGTATGGCTGTGGCAGGCTTCTTGCTAACTGTTCTTACAGCTTAAATTAATCCATTTCTATAAATCTATACCTTGCCACGTGGCTCGTGGCTTACTGGCATCTTCACATGCTGTTTGTCATTGTGGCGGCTGGCAGTGTCTCTCTGACTCAGCCTTCCACTTCCCAGCTTTATTCTCCTCCTTGTCCCACCTATAATTCCTGCCTGGCCACTGGCCAATCAGTAATTTATTTATTGACCAATCAGCAACACTTCTGACATAAAAACCACCCCACAGCACTTCCCCCTTTTTTTTTTTTTCAAAAAGGAAGGTTTTAATTTTAACAAAGTAAAATTACATATAATTTGGGAATTTGGGCGTAGCTTCTCTTACTACTTCCTGCTGGAGGGGGGCACTTTATGTTATGGGGACATAAAGAAAATTTTAGGATTATGGAATAGTCCATGAGGCTATATTGTCTGAGCCAGTTGCCTTGATACGCTTCTGGATGTTGGATCATCTGGGCCATGGTGTCAGTGGAGACCTTTCAGGGGGTCTTGGCTGGTCAAACCTGATGTATCTTAATCTGGAACAAATCCATAGTCTTTGGCTTTCTGTGGGAACAAAAGCAGAGTCTCCTTTCCAAAGCAACATAACCTTATATCCAAATTTTGAAGTCAAGGTATCTTTAAAATATACATATTGGTTTAACTCAACATCTTTTACGAGCAAATGTTTTTCTGCAGTTAAAAATCCCAAAGACAACACAGTCCAGATTCTCTGTGTAATATTCATCTTTACGTGGCTTATTTTATATATTAATTTTACTGTCTCTTTAAAGACTTTATTTTTTAAAAATATGTATTTGGCCGGGCAGTGGTGGCGCACGCCTTTGAGTTCGAGGCCAGCCTAGACTACCAAGTGAGTTCCAGGAAAGGCGCAAAACTACACAGAGAAACCCTGTCTCGAAAAAACCAAAAAAAAAAAAAAAAACCTATGTATTTGTTTATATAACTGTATATATCACCTTTTTTGTCTCTTTCAAGCCTATGTATATTTTACACACATTTTAAACTATTACATCTGAATCTGTCTTATTGTGAATCTATTTCTTTAAACTGCAACAGCTGTGGCTGCTAGCTCTGCCTACCCCAGCTTCCCAAGATGGTGGTGGTAGTTTACTGCCAGCTCTGGGAGCTATCATGGGTCTATGCTTTTATCCAAGCAGCGTGTAGCCCAGAAACCTCTTTTTTTTGTTTTGTATTAGCAAAGGCTAAATCCACCATGCCGCTTAATGTGTCACTTGCAGAGGCCTCATTCCCGCAATACTGCCTCATTCGAGCACACACTAGGAACCCACAAGTAGCTCAAACCGGCAGCTGCTGCTCATTTGAGAGAGACAATTAGGAAGCTGTTTTTAGCTCTGTTTTAGAATATTTTCTCAGGTTTTAGGTGGAAACTCTTGCCAACACGTTGGACGCCAATTGTAGCTAGAGTTTTCCTGCCTGGCCCACAGTCAGGGCAAATCTCTCTCACCTGCCAGTCCCACAGCCACTCAGACCCAACCAACAGAGACTTATATTGGTTACAAACTGTATGGCTGTGGCAGGCTTCTTGCTAACTGTTCTTATAGCTTAAATTAATCCATTTCTATTAATCTATACCTTGCCATGTGGCTTGTGGCTTACCGGCATCTTCACATGCTGTTTGTCGTTGAGGCGGCTGGCAGTGTCTCTCTGACTCAGCCTTCCACTTCCCAGCTTTATTCTCCTCCTTGTCCCGCCTATACTTCCTGCCTGGCTACTGGTCAATCAGTGATTTATTTATTGACCAATCAGCAACACTTCTGACATACAGACCATTACACAGCAGATCCATCTCACTGATCCTAGAATTTAATTTTGGAACAAATGTGAATTAAAATTTCAAAAGTGAAAGAGAGCATTTTACAGCACTTCTCTTCATTCTCCAGCTCTGACATTTTTTTCTTCTACAATGCTGTCAGAGTATTTGGTGAGGGAAATTGAGGTAAAAGTATCATTTATGGCTTATCACTCACAGTCACCTATTCTTAGCACATTGACCAGTTAGGAGTCTCTGCATTAACTGTAAAATACAGCTTTTCTGACCAAGGATTAAAATAGCACAAAACTATGCATGTACACAAAAATCCTTAGAAGGCATGATAACATGATATTTGATAACATGACAATTTAGCAAAACAATAGTAGGTTATCCCCAAGAGCTTATAACCTTCCTTATAATGAGTTTTGATAAGTTTTATCTTGCTAGGCATGGATTCCTTGTTCTGGAACAATCTAACCAGAAAGCAGTTGGTTATTCCTATAACAGCCATGGCACTATTACACTAAGGGTACATCTTGCTGGACAGGTAGGTAGAATAGAATGCATGATTCAGCACCGGGTAAGTCTTTTCTCCTCCAACTGCCCGCATAGCACTGTCTTGAATTATAAGAGCTAATAATGAGAGAAGAAGTTTCTTGGTGAGTTCGGGATTGATTTCTCTGTGTCCTATAATTACACCGTGTTGTGTCTCAGACAATAGGCTCTTAACATTTAATGACAGTATGCAACCACAGCCTCCCACATTTCTAACTTGAAAAATGAAGAGGTAGCTAAAGAGATGGCTCAGTGGATGAGAGCACCTTTTACTCTTCCAGGGAACTCAGGTTAAATTCCAGGCACTCGCATGGTGGCTCGTAACTGTCTATAACTCCAGTTTGAGGTTATCAAGTGTCATTTTCTGGTCTCTGAGAGCATTAGGAATGCACACGATATGCCTACATACATGCAGACCAAACACCTTTACACATAAAAATCATAGAATAGTATTTTGAAAGAAACTCTACCTGCCTTTTATTGATCTTCTGCCTATACTCCATTTTCTTTCCTACTTGCTACTTTTCCTCGACTATTTCTTTTAAAAGTAAATTATGTATTATTTAACTAATCTCTTCTGCTCTCATTCTTTAAAAGTTTACTTGCAATTTCATCCAAAGCACTGAATAAAACTACTATAGTCCATGCCATTAAGTTGAACCGCCCTGTGTTTGTCTTCATCTGACCTCTCTGTTCTTTGATGCATTTGACACCAGTCTGCTCTATTAAACATTTGCAGGATTTTAGTTATGTCTGACTTGTCTGTATTCTTATGTCTCACATTGTTTCCCCATCAAATTTGCAATGTATTTCCCTGCCTGTTCTTAAATATTTCCGTATTCTTCAGGACTCTTCTGTGATTTTCAATCCCTTCCCAGGAGCTCCAATTAGAATTCTAGACATGGTGAGGATTCTTTTGTGGGAATTCTCTAGAGAAACTTAAACCATTCTGGGTATGCCCTCTGTCTCCAGCAATAAAGTAGAAACATGAATCTAAGTACTGATTGAAAGAACCAATAAACACAGTGTCAGGCCATAACCAGATAAGGAGGATGCTAGATACACTGTGCGCAGGGCATAGAAATCACCCATATGCTGGGGATACTGGCTTTGATTGCCCTTTCTGCTTTCTCTTGGGAGACTATGCTTTTATTAAGTTGCTGTTTTCATTCATTACTCATCAGTGAGGTTGAATTGAAGACCAAGAGAGTGGTAATAGTCAATCTTTCAACAGAAGTTACTGTGCCAAGCCCTTTAACATATGAACTCATTTAGCATTCACAATGACTCCATTTTATAGATGGGCTTGAAACCCTAAAAAGACAAAGCTAACTTCTCTGATGTCAAAAGTCTGGTAGGTTTCGGCACCAGCTTTGAATCTGGGGAGGGTAGCTCTAGAATCCTAGAAGTCAGCAGATGGTGAGAGGAGACAGAACTATGGTTGTATTACAACCAGATAGGACCTGAAAAAACGTATTGGAATTCACAGGAGTCTCAGACTGGGAGGTCCTAATCCATCTGAGAAGGACTCTCAGAGGTGGTCTCTTTAAGCTGGACCTTTAAAGGATCCAGTTTGTTCATCAGAGGAATAAAAGTCATCTCAACAGAGGAAACAAAGTTTGCAAATTGCGTAATCATGGAGGGTTGTGGCAAGTCTTGAGCCAAAAAGACAAAGTTTGGGTCGCTTGCACCGGAGTTTGTGTTTGTATTCATGCCGCTATGAGATAACTCAGAGCAATGCACTGACACTGGATTATTGCTAAGCAGGCTCAGCGAAAGTGCCTGCCTCCCTATTTCTACCAGCTTCCTTCCTAACCTCTATCATGAAGCAGCTGATTGTGAAAAATCATTTACAGAAATCTCAGATTAAATTTTCTATCATTAAGCAGGCTGTGGTGGTGCAAGCTTTTAATCCCAGCAGAGGCAGAAGCAGGCAGATCTCTGAATTCTAGACCAACCTGGTCTACATAGCGAGTTCCATGACTATCAGGGTTGTAGAGTGAAACTCTGTCTAAAACAAAACAACGACAAAAACATAAACAAACAAAAAACAACAACAAAAAAACAAAAACAAACAAGAAAACAATCAACAACAAAGCCCAAACAAAACAAAAAGTATCTCATCTTGAAACTTCAAACCAAGACTCAGAATTCTTGGAGATACATGAAAGTGATCTAAATCCAATTTTGTGACTATTTCTCAGACTCCACCCTGCTTTCCACACCATTTAAAAACAGTGTTGCTGAGGACAAAGATGGTCTCTAACAGGTGTTATCTTTCTTAACAACCATCGGAAATAGTCAGCATGAGCCACTACCCTAGGCAAGGCCAATGCATGTATGTTGACGTCACAGTACAGAGTCCAGCAACATGACAAGGCACAGTAGCACACCTGTGAAATATGAAGTATTTTTAGGTAAATACAGAGGAATTATTTCACTTGAACTCTGACATCACAGTTCTTTGCTGTGTCTGGCCTTGCTTGACAGGTCAATTCTGAGGCTAACCTGTGTTCTTGTACTGTTTTTCTTCATCTTCCTATTGGATATATGCACTTTTATTTTAAAATTTTCTACTAAGGAAAATGCCCTACTCTTTGTCATTATTTATTTTCTACATGTTCTTGTGGTGGTATTTTACTTGTACTGAAATGTGATTTTAATTGTATGTTAATAAATAAAGTTGCCTGGGGGTCAGAGTTTTAGAGCCATAGCAAATGCATGGCGGTGGTGGCATACGCCTTTAAGGACCTGGAGGGCGGTACATACAGGCAGTGACAAGGCAGTCACGTGTTTAGTTTACAACCAGTGAGAAGGCAGAACAGCTAGACTATATAAAGACATACACACAGAAAGAGGCTCTTTTCGAAGAGCTCTCTTGGCTGAAGCAGGATTGCTGAAGCAGGAAGGGTAAGGCTCTTAGTTCTGACCTCTTGGCTTTCTTCTCTGAATCGGCTCTGTGTTTCTTATTTAATAAGACGGTTGGTTACATCTACATGTTCTCCTTAAAAATAACAAAAAGCATTTAAAAAATGTAACTAAGTTCCAGCAAGATAAAATCTTACCATTCTGAAATAATTACCATTAATACCAACACGGTAATACTTTCATCTGTGTGTTTGTGTGTGTATGTAATTTCCCTATATAAGTAGATGATGCAATAACATTATGAATATATTAATGTATATTATTTTTGTTGTACATCTATTTCCTCCAGGTCATTTTTTCCTCTCATCTATGATCTATGTGTATCTTCTTTGCTCCCTCACTTCTGAGCCACTGTAGGTTATCAAGTGAGACCCTGTCTCAAACAGACAAAAACCAAGGCTCTTAGAACTGTTTGAAAGCCATTGTCGCTCTCTCAGAAGTCTGAAATTTGATTCCTGGCACCCCCATTTGCCAGTTGCTTCACCACTACCTTTAACTCCGATACAGTAGGATCACAGACCTCTGGCATTCACAGCACCAGCACTTACCACACACACACATACACACACACACACACACACACACACACACACACACACACACACAAAGTGTAAAAACAACACTTTTAAAAGACCAAAACAAGTCACTCAAGTCATTTCATATTAGTGATCATTCTCTTCAGGGTGTAAATATGCTATGAAACTTGAATTTCTCGATTCTAGCTGTAGTGTTTTCAGTCTTGCATAAGTCAAATGAGCTGATAATAACTTATCACCGTATTCTCCATTTTCTTCACATCTACCTGTGCAGCTGGAATTACAGCCAGTTGTCAGCTGACCAATGTAGGTGCTGGGGAACAAACTTCTGCTGGGAGAGCAACAAGCAGCCTTAACCTCTGAGCCATCTCTCCAGCTCCACCCATGAAAAACATATGTAACTGAAACATTTAGAACAATCAAGAGGAACGTGTTTGGAGATAGGGAGAGATGCCACTAAGACTCATGATAAGCCTTGTGGATTTCAATAGGAGGGCAATGGAGTAGAACATCATATTGAGAATTTTCTTATGCAACAAAATTATATGACAGAATTGCATTATTTGAAACTCTCTACTTGCTTTCTCTTAAGGGTAATGTTTAAAGCATGACTCTTGAAACCAGACAAATCTTCTTATATTTATTAGTATTATGACTTTCAGTCTTAGTTTTCACATGTATAAAATGAAGTTATTACTTTTATTTTCTTTCTTTTTTTTTTTTTTTTTTTGTAAAGGCGTGCGCCGCCGCCGCCGCCGCCGCCGCCACCACCACCCAGCTACTTTTGTTTTCTTATAGGACATGTAAAATAATAAAATAATAATAGATGTTCAAGTGATTATTGCATAGTAAAGTAAATCTTCCAGTGATTGTTTATAATAACATCACTAATTATTGCCAGCATCTTTGTCATCCCCTAATGTTAAAGGCATAGATGTACACAGTCATGCTAATGAGACATACATTCCTAGTCTTGATAACAGAAAATCGAGGAAAGAGTAGACCCAAAGAGTTCACTTCTGTTCTGTTAACAAATGATGGGGATTGTCCAACATTTTGGTTTTAGTTTAAGGGCCTCCATCTTGGCTTCATAGTTTGCTGTAAACACTGAACTCTAAACACAGTGATATCAATGTTTCTGAGAAAAAGAATTGATGGAAAAGTAACCAGAAACTAGGAAAATTTGACATTTAAAATTTCTGAAATATAATTGATAAGTGTAATTTTCAGATAATGATGTTTTTGTAAGAGAAGATTGTTTTATTAGTCAAGATAACTGTGACTATAACAAGCAGCTACAACAAATAACACTATACAATGGCTTTAAATAATTATAAAAAAATCTTCCTCAATCATGACTGTTTACTATGAGCTGGAGAGCTATTCTGAGCTGCTGCCTCTGAGGTGAATAAAGGTTCTAGTCCTTCTTATGATTCTGCTATGTTGGAATTCTGTCTTCCTGTTGCAAGAATGAGGAACAAAGTGTGTGGAGGACACATCCTGACTCTTTATTTCTTCATTCTCAGCATGTACATTCACATTTCAGTGGCCAAAGCTTTATCACTTGTTCATATAAGCCTTATATATGCAATACCTTCATCCTATATTCATAGTTCCTCATATACAGTAAATCTTCATAACATGTTCATAAGTATGTCATATATGTAAGACCCTTATCAAATGCTTATAAGTATCTCATGTGCATTAGATCTTTATCACATGTTCAAGTTGTCCTCATGTACACTAGACCTTCATCACATGTCCACATGTACCTTATATATACTACAACTTCATCACATGGTCATAAATGTATCATATATACCAGACCCTAATAACACGGTCATCTATACCTCATGTACATTAGTGCTTCTTCATATGTTTATATGTACCTCATATATACCGGCCCTTCATTAGATGCTCATATATACCTCATGGACACTGAATATTCACCACAAAGTCCTATATATTCCATATACATGATTATTTCATCACATACTTGTATGAACCTCATGTACCTTCATCACAGGTTTGTATGTATGTCATATATGCTATATCTTCATCACATGTTCATGATCATGTGATACATATATATATGTATGTGTATATATATGTGTATATATATGATATATAGACATTCATCACATGCTCATATAGACTTTATATACACCAGACCTTTACCACATGCTCATATATACCTCATATACTTTAGACCTACACATTCTTTATATATAGCAGACATTCATCACATGTTCATAACTGCTTTGTGCATAGCTGCATATTTCAGTCTCTTTATAGTGATATATAGCCTTCCTATGCACTCATAAATGGCAAAATAGAGCAAGTTACTTAACCTTGAAGGACAAGGAAAAAGTGAATATACAGATATGTATCAAGCCAGTAACAACTTAGTAAGGAGTGGGATATGACATTCACATTCACACAAAGTCTTAAATTTTCATTGAAATTATGAATAAGAAATAGTCTCCCCTGGAATCATAACATTCCAAAAACTGACATTTCCCATTCATTTTAAAATTTAAAATTTTAGACGAGGACATGGTGGTTTATATAGAGTTGCGGACTATGGTCAGCATATTTTCTATTCAGGATTTCATGGGGAATTATTAAATGGAATGTGGTCCTCATAAATTCAAATGAAACATAATTTACTTAGTCAATATTCTAGTTTGTTTTGCATAAATAACCATTGTCTGGGTGATTTTATTGTGTTTAGTCACCCATCTGATAAGGCTATTTCTATCTCTGATTCTAATCTGTACTGGGAGACATCCTTCAATTTGTGATTGTACCAACATTCTGTTTCTGCTTCATCATGTAGTTATGACAGTTTCAGTATTTATATATATGAAATATTTGGTAGCTGACTTGTTTTCAAGTCTTTGTTATATTGATTCAGTCTAATGGAGATCATTGAATATGATAATGCTGCTTAACTTTTTTCACAAATGTCTGTTATTAAATAAGTTACAGTGTACTTCTGCTACTGTTAAGAGCTTAATAAATAAGAAAAAATTAAAGAAAAATTGTTCTTTCATTTGATTTTTCTCAGGTATGTAGTAAGATTTTAAAATATGTGATAATGAGTGAAAGTTCACTAATCATTTTTTCATGTGTATTCATTCTTTGGAAAAACAACTGGTTGATGGTATCTAATCCTTTCAATCAGAAATTCATTTGCAGCAAAGAAAATGTGTTTGTGAATGTTTAAGTTAAAGCTGTCAGTAATATTAGCTTGCATAATTATATTGTATCTTGATTCATCTTCTGTATTTCTTTGTAGAGAGCTTCTCAGGAATCAAATAAAATTTAAATTTTCTAGTCTATTTGAATTCAAATTGTGCATCAGTTTTTGTGCATTGACAAGGACATTTGTAATAAAAACAAGAAAGAGCTTGTAGAGTGAGTGACCTGAGGACCTGAGGTTTTCCAAGCTCCTTGAATCAGGGTGCTATTTCCTAGTTGACTTTCAGTCTGCCCTCTTTGAGGAGCAAGAGGATCAACAGCTTGTGATGTAAACTCAGGATTAGACTTTCTCAGCATAATTCTGCTCTCACTTTCATTCAAGGAAAAACGTCAGCCTAAGAATTTTGAGATATAATGTTCTACTTGTTTTTTGTCTTCAGTGAAGAAACATAAAAATTCTGTATCTGTAGCTCACCTAGCATATTGCTCTTAAGCGACTATCTGGTTCTAGACAGAGTGCCTATTTTCCACAGTAGGATCCCGTGGTGCAAAGTGTGTCTGAGCATATTCTGGCATCTCATAGTTATTACTGCTAAAGGCAGAAAGTGTGAGGATGGATTCCTTGCAGTAAGACATGACATTCACTGAGCACTCCCTATCTTCACAGCGCAGTAGGGGCACTCTGGAAAAACAGAAAGAATGCAAGACTAAAGTCACATTCCCAATTTGTGACTTCTCTCCTGATTCTTGATGCAGTACTGTGTGGTTTCCTGGCAGCACATCTACATAAAGTGCTGAGACACAGAGGACAGAACTGTTCATTTATCATGCTTCCATGACTGCTGTTATCACAACCAACCTGTTTACCCTGGTTCTAGGAGGTCATACTCAGTTCCTCATTCTGACAAGACAGTCCTGTTACCAACTGAGATCCCATAGGCCCTAACTTTTGTTTTGTGATGGCCGATGCCACTTTCAGTATCAGAAGATCAGATAATCTGGAGTGCAGGCATGTCATTGATGTTAAGACACTGGTAAGACTCTTGGACCACTCCCTTTGGGTTATTTGAATGCAGGCATGTTAATGATGACTTTGCAATTCTCTCTTCTTCTAGACCTGGGAATCCAAAGGAAGTCTGTTGTGATATCCCAGGTAATGAAGACCCCAAACAAAGAAGGCCAAGACAAAACAAATTAGGAAATAAAATAAAAAATGAAAACCACAGACATCTGTGGAGAGGTAGCACCATGTGGACTTTAGAAGCATGGCTTTGTGAGCATCATCTGGGATGGAATTCCCCATACTCTGTCTCTTGTTAACCAAAGAGAGCATTGACCAATTTAGTTAGCTGGTACCTTTGTTTCTTACTCCACAAAATGAGTTTCTAAATAATTAGACTTACTGTGATAAATAAGAACATCAATCGTTGAAAAACTACTTTTATTATCCATGGCATTTAGTAAGCACTCAATAAATATTCATGATTACTCCTATTTTAATGACCTAGTTTTTAATTTCAGGAAACAATGACAACCACAGCTCTTTTCAGATATTTTTGTTTTCCTTTGTATTTTTGCTTATTTGCTAAACATTCTAATATATTTGTATTTTTAATTATTGAAATAGTTTAATTTTATTTTAAGATATGAGGATGTATGGTTTTAATGTGGCATTTTTTTTCTGAGAAGCAGACAAACATTTCTTTTTGATAGATCATGCAATAGCTTATAGTGTTAGACCACTAAGAAGGAACTGGTTATCTTTCACTCTTTAAAAGTTCTGTGAAACAGAACCATACATAAAGATAGCTTCAGGAATTAGTCATAAAAGGAAATCCCAATGGGCTATGGAGATGACTCAGTGGATAAAGTACCTGCAGAACAATAATAGGAACCTGGGCTTGGATCTTAGAATCCAAATAAAATCAAATTAGGGGGTAGCAACTCATGGGGAACAGAGATAGGTAGATCCTTGAAAATGGTTAGTCAGACAGTCTCTCCAGTCAGTAAGCAATAGGTTCAACGAGGGACCCAGTCTTAAAAGATAAGGTGGATTGACCCCCCTCCCGTGAAGGCCACAGATCCAGTAGTATACAGACATTACAAACTTTACTTCATGGATTAAAAAAAGAAAATAAGAGAACACAAAGTTGGGTGGGTAGGGAAAGGGGGATGGATCTGAGGGGAACAGAGGAAGGAGGGGAATATCACAAAATTCATTGTATGAAATTCTCCGTGGACTAATTTCAAAATGAGGAAAAAGCAAAGAAGTATAGAGCAATAGAAAGAGACATCTGCTCTTTCTGTTTCTCTCTCTCTCCCTCCCTCTTTCTCTCTCTCTCAAGCATTCAATTGGCTTATGTTTCAAGTTGTCCATTGAGACATTGAATAAAATATTTGAAAGGCATGCTTTTATCCTCCAATAATCTGATGAACTCAGAATTTGAAACCAAAGACACATAGGAGACAGTCACATGAATGTTGCAGTTGTTTCATTATTATGTGCTGTGTTGATTGTGCCATCCAGTTTCGACTGATGCATTAACTTCCTTGGTGGTAGATATTAAATCAATAAAACGAAGACCTCTCTAAAGAAGAAGAAAAAAAATCTTGTCTCTAACATAATAGGTTTTGTTAGTGGGAGGCTCTTTAGGTCGATATAAGATAATCACTCATGATGGTGTTTGGCTGTACTGTGATAACAATAAATTCCAATGTTTTTGTGGTCTTGCAGTAAGAGAATTTATTTCTTGATCACACAGAGTTGCTGTGAGTTTAGCAACCCTTTCCACAAAACATCCTGCAAGCAATTCCTGTAGGACTGATGCTGTTCTTGTCATTGTTTGCACCATCTCACCCACCACCTTCACAATCACCTTTAGCATAGGAGAACCCCACTCATCCTCAAAGGCTCACAGTAGAAATGATGAGCTGATACCCAGAGCACTTATTATTTACTCTTATGCTCCTATCCTAACTAAAATGTCTGGAAATATTGTCTTCCTATGACATAGAAAACACATAACATCCTTTCAGTAGCTAAGAATAAAGTGTGATGGTTAGACACTGGACAGTCTTAAATCTATTATCTAAAATTCCAACAATTAATAATTATAGTTATAAAATGTACCAACCAATCATTACCTAAATGATGCTTTCAAGAGAGTGTCTAAACTGAAGAAATGTTTACTAAGTACAGTTAACATTTGCTGTTGTGTGAGCAGAAACATTGGGTGGCATCTTGTAAACATCCATTACCACATATGTATGAGCAAGCTGGCCTCCTCATATAAATCTCCTCTGTGGAGACAGGTGGATACACTTGACATTAGTGGTGCTTGCTCAAAGGCAGCATTAATAACTCAGCTAGGGAGATAATATGTTAAGACAAATATATGCAAATCAATCTTTATGCATGGTAGTAGTTTTCTTTGTAAGAAGTATTCCATGCTCTTCCCTGTCATCTCTGGAAACTGTTTTCCCTGCTCCCATCACTGAAATGTTTTAAATGCTATTGGGACAGTGATGTTTCCAAATGACCTCATTTTATCAACACTTTCCATGATGCAGCTCCTAACCACATTTTGACTTAGGAGATATGTTTCTCTCTTGGCCTGTCCAAGCTGAGTAACTTGACTTTCTCAGCAGACCATTGTCTGTCTAAATATCTTCATGTTGTCTCAGTGTGTATGCCTTTACTTAATCTCTACATGTGCACACAGCTTCTTACATGTCCTGCTATATGGTCAAATGCCATACATTTTGATTCCCATCACAGCTTCCATGTTGTGTTCCTCTCTTTTGTGACAAGATTAGCTTCAGCGCTGCCTTACTCCCCAACCCTCACCCCTTCTTCTTCCTCTGTCCTTCCTCCCCTCTTTTTCCTCCCTCTTTCTCTCCTTTTTATGTTTCTCAGCCTTAAACTCATGTTCTTCTGCCTCTGTCTTTCACTTGCTGAGGTAAGAGGTGTAAATCACCATGGGCACCTTACATGACTGATATTTGTACACTTGAATATATACATTTCTAGTCTAAAATAGTTTTGGAGACAAAATACATGCCTGCTTCATCGGTGTAAACCTTAAGAGGCCTTCACTTAGGGCAATTCAGTGAAATGAATATTTCTTTTAGCTGCTCAATGGATGAAGAGTGTGTCCTTCGTAACAGATTAAGCACCTTCTAAAGATGAGAAACTCTGACTTTGTTGCTCCTCAGTTACTATCAATATTATTTTAAGCAAATTGCTAGCCAACTGAAATCAATATTTCTTATCTAAAATGGAATTAATTTTGACTGCTTTTTCTTGCCTTAAAGCGTGGTTGGGAGAAACAAGCAATATGATCACAGTATGGGAAAGCATTTTGTGTTAAGTTGTTTTCATTATGTTCTCATTGAATTCTTTGTACATATTTTATTTTTCCCAAATCACAACAAAAGCTCTTTGTGTTTCATGGCACTGTTTACTCTTGTTTTTTTGCCTGTCTCTCCTTATGTAGATTTTTGTATTTTGAAATTTCTCAAGGCATGGCTTTAGCTACTGTTAATGCAAAAACACAATTCTCGTCTCAAAGTAGGTATCAGGTGTTTATTCTGGAGCCAAATATAAGTGAGCATAGCCCAAGAACACAAACTCATGTTTCCCCAAATTCCTTGTTCATGAAGCTTTTATAGTAACAAACCAAAGAAAATCATAAATCAAGATACTTTTCAAATACCTTTATGGAAACATCAGGTAGGCAGTCACAAAAGTGGGAACACATCTGCTATAGCTACAGATGTTCTATGATGACATTCTCAGTCTAGAGTTTTGTGGAAGATACTCAAAGTGCATTAGGTCAGAGGTAGATATAGGCAAGAATGACAAAGAGGTTAAAGATGGCAAAAGATGAGTTGTAATTAGGCTCCAGTCCTAAAGCAATCCAATTTCTATATAATCACTGAAGTTCTGATCAGTTCATCAGTAATGGGGAAGGGTGAGTGGAAGATGGGGGTTATTTCAGAAATTTTCATTCATACACTTTTACCTCATTTTCTCTGTATGCTTTATTTAGATGTGTACATTCTTCTTTGCAACATAAATTCTCACTTGTAAACAGATAACGAGAATACCTACATACTACCTTGATCTCTAACATGATCAGTAAATACTTAAATCCACCTACTTGATTTGCTAACATTTCCTACATCCAATCTTGCCTATACTTGATTGACACCATGCTCCTAAGCCGTGTAGTGTCCTCGTTATGTGTTTCAGCAAATAGCACTAAGACCTCCTTAATTTCAATGATCAAATCCTAGATTTCCTTCTCATTCACTGCATACCCAACTACAGAAGTGCTACAGCTCCTGCATGTCTTCCTTGTACCAAGGGCTCTGTCACATAATTCCCTACCATGCTTCCTAGGCTCCATGGAAATACTTCCCTTATGACTTGCTTGCCTTCATCAATCTGTGCTATACTAAATATTTTCAATATGTAAATATTAGACAATTACTTGAAATGGTTATTGTCAATTTTGAGTGAAAGCTATATGTTAATCCCACAGGGTGAGAAAATCACGACTACCACAATTCAAGCTAAATTTGAAGCAAGCTTGATTTTATTGGGGAACATCCAAGAGCTGACCAGAGACTGCCTGCTAAGTCAGTTTAAAGAGAGCAGGCTGGATTCCATGCCTTGGGCCTCTTATAAGGAGTAAATAAGGAGTAGTTAGTTGTAAAGCAGGTTTACAGAAGAGAGACAACGGGGTAATAAGGAAATACAGAAAAATCTCAAAAAAAGAAACAAAAGCAAAAAACAACAAAAACAAAACCCCCACCAGGTGGTCCTCATGTGATTAGGGAGAGTACTGGGAAGGGTCAGGGAGGGTCTGTAAGAGTTAGGAAGGCCGGGAGGTGGTGGCACACGCCTTTAATCCCAGCACTCGGGAGGCAGAGCCAGGAGGATTTCTGTGAGTTCGAGGCCAGCCTGGGCTACCAAGTGAGTTCCAGGAAAGGCGCAAAGCTACACAGAGAAACCCTGTCTAAAAAAAAAAAAAAAAACAAACAAAACAAACAAACAAACAAACAAACAAACAAAAAAGAGTTAGGAAGCATAAGAGTGTTCTCAAAAACAAGTCAAGGTCATGGGATGGGGCATAATGGGCTCCAAGAAACAGACTTAAAAACACTGCAACTCAGCTCTTACAGTAAATGGAAACTTATTTTTAACAATATAGCATAAGGCCCTGTCTTCAAAATGCAATTAGACAGGTTCCTCATAAGCTCTTCCACATGTCTTTAAAGATATTGTCCAATGAGTTCCTTTCTCCTATGTAGTCTCATCTCTAGCTAGGTACTATATGTGTTCTACAATATCTTCCTTCCAGTAGCTGTCAGAGTTGCCAGTTTTACTCTCACTGGTTTGATTTATCACTTAATATATACTGTCATCATTGGAGGCATGGAGTTCTACTATGATACAAAGATGTATTTCTTTTTAAAGGTAGATCTCATAACAACAGTTGAGTAGATAATGATTCAGCACACACTTAGGTAGAATAAAAGTTTAAACAAGTAGACCTTTTTACTAACCATTTATTAAACTAATACTTGGGGATGCTAATACATTGGCAAAGAATGTGTATGTGAATGCGATATGGTTTTGTATTCAAGAAAGTTAGGACACACAGCTTACATGTTTATGATCAGTTATGTAGAGTCAAGGGAGAGTTTGAGCAACCCCAGCAATGTAAATTTGTAGGGCTCATGGGAGAGGCTTCAACTTCTAAGTCATGTTTTGCTGCAGAAGAGGTGTATAAAATGTTTTGAACGTTGAAGCCCATTCTGTTCAAACATTGTAACTGTCTCCCATATTATTTTTCTTTCTCTGTAACTTTCTTTCTCAGGTCTCACATATTCTACACAGATGTATCAAGTCTTAAAAATTTAAAAATACTCAACACGTTTCTGATAACATAAATTCCCCTTTGCTATGCTTTGGCCAGTTAATGCAAAAAACGTTCTTATTTTAGATAAGGCATCATATGTTATAAACACTACACTCTCTGTTGTCCAGCTTTTAATATCACTAAAATCTTTATATTGAACCCATGAGGCCAGAATAGAGAAGCTGAACTTTGTCAAACAACTTTTCAAGTCATACAATTAATAAACACATAGACATCTCTCATATACTCCCTTTGGCAATTACAGAAATAGCATCCTTCTCTAATGCTTAGTTTGGCCCTGCAAGTTCCTATTTATTTTTATTACTAGTTACATTCTGTTAGTTTTGGATGTGAGTTACACTCTAACTCTACCATTGGCTATTCTAATCTTGTATGAAGATATTGGTGGCTCATTATCTCCCTGGTATATGGTTTTAAGCTATGATTCTAAGAAATGTATGGGTTGTAGCTCATTTCTGCCCATGGACCAAATCAATATTGAAGGAGAAGCTGTCTATGTCTCTTCCTTAACAACAAAACCCTTTGATCACTTCATAAATTATTTTCAATCTAGATTTTTTTCTTTATGTGTTGGATTCATTTTCCTGTTTGCTTTTGGTTTTAATTCAGTTTTTACAATTGTTTTCATATATGGGTATTTTTACAAATCAATTAGTTTTTTATTTATTGCACCTGGGTTTTATTCCATTAAGGAAAACTTATCTACACTCTATTACCAAACTGTTAAGTATTTGGTGCAGAGGGATAATTCCCTTAATTTATAAAGAACTTATGACAATTATTATAAAATATTCAAATCAACAAATAGAAATTAGACAAAGAACTATGTGTAAAGTAAAACATAATAAGTAATTTTAGAGAAATTGGTTAAAAACCAATGCAAGTAGCCTGTGATTTGTTATATTCTTATATTTTAAAATCAGGATCACTACATTAAAAATAAGTAATCAAATGAAAATATCCAGAACTAAAAACTTTAAGCCCTGGATAATGTTCCATGTGCTTTGAATTTAAACCACCCATTTAAAAGAAAACAAAGGTTTTTTTCTTTCCCCATATTTCCTTAGACTTCTTGCACTTAAAAAGTTCTTGTTTTCTTTTTCACCTATTTATGCAAAATTCTTGCAATTGTTCTATTAAAAAGGTAAATACTTGGTCATAGGAGTTGGTTAAGAATATCTCAGCTGAAGCCAGTACCTTAGTGTGAGTGAAAAATGCTTAACAAGTTGAGGATGCAAGGCGCTATGAATAGAGAGCATTTCGTCATGAATTATTCAGCTAACTATGGGATGCTGTTATCTCCACTTCAGTGGCTTTTAATTGCACATGTAAGGATTCTGCTTATCTAGCATTCAATTTGATGCCAAAGTGCAGGTTTCCCAAGCAGGGCAGAAGCAGGAAATGAGGATCTCATCAGACAAGCAGCTGCCATTCATAGGTGCATTAAAAGGGATAGCCAGCAGTGCAGTAGGGATGGCGCCAGACAGACATGGGTGGTGGCAGCAGAGGACATAGGAGAATAAGTGACTTGAGGTGTCTGTTCCTTCTGAACTTAGGCGAGCGGTTGAGTCTTAAGTGACAAGTTGAACAGTGTGTATCACTTCCACCTACTACAGCTCCTTTGATAGAAAACCAAGGTTGTTTCCAGGGAGGGGATGTCAGTGTCTTAGTTACTGTTCTGTTGCTGTGAAGAGACACCATGACCAAGGCAACTCATGAAAGAAAGCATCTCACTGGGACCTTGTTCCCAGTTTTCAGAGGCTTAGTCTGTTATCATCATGGCAGAGACTATGCAGAAGTCGTGTTGGATCAGTAGCTGAGGGCTACATCCTGATTCACATGCAGAGAGAGAGAGAGAGAGAGAGAGAGAGAGAGAGACAGAGACAGAGACAGAGACAGAGACAGAGAGAGAGAGAGACTGGGCCTGGGCCTGGGCCTGGGCCTGGGCCTGGGCCTGGTGTGGACTTTTCAAAGCTCAGATTCTACCTCCAGTTTTTATCAAATGGGGATGGGGGCTGGCACTTTCTCTAGCAAGGCCACACTTCCTAATCCTCCTAATTCTTTCAAATGGTTCCACTCCTTGTTGACTAAGCATTCAAATACGAGTCCATCCTTACTCAGACCACCATGGTCAGAGGTGAAGTTTTGTGATTTAAATCCACCTTTTAAAGGACCTGGTGTTCTTTTGGGCTAAATGGAGTCTTGGCTCAGTTTTGAGAGGCTGTTCATTTTAATTTTGAAAGTCTATTTAAGGTTGGTTTTTTAATCAAGCTAAGCAAGTTTTTTTTGAAAGCTTGTTATACATTCAAAATTCATGAGGTGGTGTCATCTGGCACCTGTGCTACAAATTTTTGACAATTTACCCAGAAAATACAACTTTAAATATTTTGAGTTAATTTGTAGCATCTTCTCCATCTACATCTCCCTCCATAATGGATGATTTTGGATAGTTACTACATGCATCTGTTTCCAGATTCCACTGGCTATAGAGCAAATATTTTACCCCTTATCATTTGCTATGCACTATATAGTTCATAAGGAATAGAGAGATTACAAGGATTCACACATAAACACTTTCATATTCTGGAGCTCAAAACCAAAATGAAGACAATGCAAGCCTATGTTAATACATAACAATTATATCCATCCTGGCAGGAATGATGATGGTATAGAGACAATTATGCTCCTCTCTTTCGCTATCACACTGCTGTGGGATGGTCTGTATGTCAAGTGTGTTGCTGATTGGTCAGTAAATAAATCACTGATTGGCCATTGGCTAGGCAGGAAGTATAGGCAGGACAAGGAAAAGAATTCTGGGAAGTGGAAGGCGGAGAGGGGGACACTGCCAGCTGCCATCAGGACAAGGAAGATGTAAGGTACCAGTAAGCCATGAGCCATGTGGCAAAGAAAAGATTAATAGAAATGGGCTAAATATAAGAGTAAGAGCTAGACAATAACAGGCCTGAGCTAATGGCCAAGCAGTTTAAATAATGTAAGAGTCTGTGTGTTTATTTTATAAGTGGGCTCTGGGACTGGCGGGACTTGGTGGCGGGAGCTGGAGAAAAATTCTCCAGCTACAAATGGCGTCCAACGTGGTGGCAAGAGTTTCCACCTAAAAACTTAGAAAAAAGATTCTAAAACAGACCTAAAAACAGCTTCCTAATTGTCTCTCTCAAATAAGCGGCAGCTGCCGGTTTGAGCTACTGGCGGGTTCCTAACATATGCTCTCGACCTGCAATATGGTGGGAATGAGGCCTCTGCAAGTAGCACATTAAACTGTGTGGTGGATTTAGCCTTTGCTAGTACAAAACAAAAAAAGAGGTTTCTGGGCTACACGCTACTTTGATAAAAGTGTAGACCCACTATTTCTGAGAGTTACGGCTCCCAGAGCTGGCGGAATGCGGACCACCGCCATGTTGGGAAGCTGAAGTGGGTGGAGCCAGCAGCCACTGCGCCATTTCAGGCTTAGAAGGCTGCAGTTTAAAAGCAATAGGCTCAAGCTAATATAAAAAAATAAGCCACGTAAAGATGACTACCACACAGAGAATCTGGATTATGTTCTCTTTGATATTCGTAACTGCAGAAAAACATTTGATTGTAAAAGCTGTTGAGTTATGCCAAAATGTATATTTTAAAGGTACCTTGACTTCAAAATTTGGATATAAGGATATGTTGCTTTGGAAAAGAGTCTCTGCTCTTGTTTCCACAGAAAGCCAGAGACTATGGATTTGTTCCAGATTAAGATACATCAGGTTTGACCAGCCAAGACCCCCTGAAAGGTCTCCAGTGACACCATGGCCCAGATGATTCAACATCCAGAATGGTTTCAAGGCAACTGGCTCAGACGATACAGCCTCATGGACTACTCCATGATCCTAAAATTTTCTTCGTGTCCCCATAAGATACAGCGCCCCCCTCCAGCAGGAAGTAGTAAGAGAAGCTACGCCCAAATTCCCAAATATACCAAGCTGGCTTTAGAGATGGAATTAGCTCACTCCCCCTCTAAACCCAGACATATTGCTCAAAAAAAAAAAATGGTTAAGAGATTCTTATGTCCCAAATCAGAAGAGCCCTCTGGTGTGGGACAGACAAAAACCAATATTTTTATTTAAAGCAGGTTGATTATAAATACAATCTCTTTCTAAAGAAAAAAAGGGGATAGTTTAGATATGATAGGATGAAAGGGTAGATTAATGAACCTACTTTTAAAGAGTAACAACTTGTTTAAAATGTTTTACATTGCTACAGATTTTAGTTTATTGATACAAATTTAAACTTAATTTTGTTATACTGTATATATATTTCTATTCTTGTTTGAGGTATTATGTTTATGTAACTCATTTAAAATTGTAATGGATAATTAAAAAATAGATTAATAGTTAGTCATCTATGATAATATTTGTAGCCATGTTAGTTAAGTCTTCTAGGCATACATAGATATATTTCAGATAGATAGGTAGTCTTCAAACACTTCAAAGACCTACAGAATATGGCATTTAAAATGTTTTAAAAGTTTAGACTTTTTGGACAGTGAGACATGTCTGCTCCTGACAGCACCGATTTACTTCAGAGAGGAGGATGGGCATCGAAGACACTCCATATGGAGTTTATCTTCACCTTGACAAAAATAGCCATTTGGGCAAGAAACTGTTCTTGCCTGGACTGCTTGATCAACTGGACATGCAGGACCCATAGAAAGGTGACCACTGAACTTTGCTTGACAAAACGGTCCTTCAGGTTCCTGCTTTGCAGAGAAAACTGCCAGACATGCTACAAGACACAGAAAAAAGTGAATAAGAGACTCTAGGCCTGTGGGCTGAAGACAGATGCCCCAACTTTACAAGAAAACTTTGCATGACTGTCCAGGCTCAGCTGTCTCTGTCTCCCTACAAGACTCCTAAAAGTTGCTTATATCCTTCTCCATTTCTCAGGTAGTAGCATATCCTTCTGAGGTCTTTGATGTGGTTAAAGACTAGATACTTAAAATTTTCCTTAGTTATAATAAAAGATAAGTTAGATATAAAACCTTAAACTTACAAATATAAGATAGATAGGATCTCTTCTTTAATATTGTAACTGTAATTCTTGCTTGATAATTGTTTTGTTATATTCAATTTTACTATGTTAAAGTTAAAACCTTCCTTTTTAAGAAAAGAAAAGGGGAAGTGCTGTGGGATGGTCTGTATGTCAAGTGTGTTGCTGATTGGTCAGTAAATAAATCACTGATTGGCCATTGGCTAGGCAGGAAGTATAGGCGGGACAAGGAAAAGAATTCTGGGAAGTGGAAGGCGGAGAGGGGGACACTGCCAGCCGCCATCAGGACAAGGAAGATGTAAGGTACCAGTAAGCCATGAGCCATGTGGCAAAGTAAAGATTAATAGAAATGGGCTAAATATAAGAGTAAGAGCTAGACAATAACAGGCCTGAGCTAATGGCCAAGCAGTTTAAATAATGTAAGAGTCTGTGTGTTTATTTTATAAGTGGGCTCTGAGACTGGCGGGACTTGGTGGTGGGAGCTGGAGAGAAATTCTCCAGCAACAATCACACTATTGAAACAATAGATCCCAAGAAATTGGAATTTCCCTAGAACTCTATTACTGGGAGAAGGCAAAGGCTCAAGACTTTCTCTCCCTGAAGAGATTACAGCTTCTCAAATCACCTTTCAGGGATGGACTTGACATCAGACCATGTTGATGGGCAGGACCATATCTGGATTAATACTGCTTAGATTATGTATTCCTCTAGTGCCTCTACTTAGAAGTAAGACTCATGTTAAGACTGGAAAAAAGGTCTTGTAGGGTTCACTGTGTTATCCCAAGTATGTTAGGTAGTTAAGAGTGTCCCCTTATGCTGTGCTCAGGTTCTTTGTGTCCAGACAATGAATTGACAAAACACATAGTAGTGTTTGTAACAGAATAGATTTGTTCAAAGTGGTACCAGACGCATAGAATGCAGTCCACACAATGGAAACAGCCTCATGCCAGCATGAGACTCAAAGACCTTAAGTTTTATTGGAAGATTTTTTCAAATTAATTTTAAAAGTTTTAATTTTTTAAGATTTATTTTTATTTTCTGTGTATAGGTGTTTTGCCTGTGTACATGTCTGTGAACCATGTCTATTCAGTGCCCATAGAAGGCAGAAAAGGGTAAAGGAGTTGAAAATGGCTGGTAGTCACAATGTGGATTCTAGGAACCAAACTACAGGCAACCAATGACTGCCAAGAGGGAAGGAATTACTCTCTTCCAAGGATGAACCCCTTCATTGGTTAACTAATAATAAATAGTCAGTTCTAAAATCATTTACACACAAGCAACATGAAATGAACTCAGCAGGTTGTCTTTACATAGTTATACATTTACAAATGTATGTAACAATAATAATCAAAGAAAAAGAGACCATCAATTTGAGAGGGAATGAGAGGAGGGATATAAGAAGGGTTGGAGGGAGAAGATATGGGAGGATATGGAAGGAGGAAAGATAAGAAAGGAAGTAATACATTTTAATTAAAATTTATAAAAGAAAAGCATAGAGCCTGATAATATGAGTTTTTATATAAACTTTTACCATATCTATTTATTTTGTCCTCCCAAATTTATTTTCTTCATATTTTTGTTAAGTAGTTTTAGTGCAGTATTTCTTTGCAAGCTTTATTAAAAATGGCACTTAAATAGATTCCACAAACTCTTGTGGAAGTATCTATTCCCATGGCAACCATAATCTGCTTTGCATTCTTATGAATAGATGGGTCCTTCCTCACACACAGTTAAAAGCCAGTGACAGATTAACACAAGCAAACAAGTGTTTATTTAATGCACAAAAGCAATGGGAAGCACCAATCCTCCATTAAAGATTCAATTCAGCAAATTTTTAATATTCAATATGATATTTATTAAAGACAAGCAGCTAAACTATTGATTAAAAACACCAATGAGTAACAGTATAAATTCTTAAAAATGGAGCCAGAAGTTATTTGAACCTAGGTATCAGCAAATGTTTTCAATGAGAGCCCTGACTGTAAATTAGTTAGGTCCTACGTGCCTTGTGGTAATCTGTCTAACTCCTTCAACATAAGCAAACATGCGGTGCTCTGTTACAATAAAACTTCATTTTAAGAACTTCCCCCCAAAGACTTGAGATTATGCTCAGTGGTCGAGTGCCTGCTTGATGCACAGAAGACCCTGAGTTCAATCCTCAGCACCAAACAGAGGAAATACCATGGTCAATAATTCCCTGAGCCCAGTGTTTCAACTGTTTTACAGGAGGCAATGGTCATATTGACTTTATTGTATAAATGAGGGTTTAAACGGCCAGGCAGAAAGAAAGCACTCAAGTCAGACTCCCAATTACTACTCTTATTTAATGGCGAGTGACTGGTCAGCAACATTCTGAATTTTATGTCTGTTACTTCATTTAGCTTTTAATATTCCTATGTTACTTATCTTTCTTCTGTGACAAAATACTTTGATAAAATGAATTTAAGTCAAGAAGGGCTGGGTTTTGGCTCATAGGTCTAGGGTACAGTCCATTGTGACTGGGAAGTCATGGCAGTGAAACCACAAAGCAATGGATGTCATTCCATCCATAGTCAGGAAGCAGAGGGAGGCAAATGCTTGTGCCCTGTTCATTTTCTCTATCTGACACAGTCTAGGATTCCAGCATATGGTCTGGTATCATGATGTGTGACCCTTATTAGTCTTCATTATAAAAATCCGGAGTCAGATATTGAGGTAAATGCTGAAAGATAAGAGAAGCAAAGGAGCAGCCACAGTCTCTTCTGACCTCTAAGAATCCTCCTACTAAAGTGGGGTTTGGGGCATCCTGTCTCCATGAATCCTCAGACTGAATGCAGACCGAGATCCTGTCTCCATCTTATATTCCTGTTTCCACCTCCCTAATGCTGGGATTAAAGGCATGAGCCTCCCATGTGCTGGGATCAAAGGCATGCACCATCACTGCCTGGCTCTGTTTCTAGTTTAGACTGGTTCAATCTCCTATAGCCCAGGATGGCCTTGAACTTCTGATCTTCCTGCTTTCTTCTCCCAAATGCTGGGATTAAAGGTGTGTGCCACCACTGCCTGGCCTCTATCATTAACTAGTAACTAGCTCTGCTCTCTGATCTCCAAGCAAGCTTTATTTGTCATAACACAAACAAAACATCATACAACAGTGTCACCCACATTTAAGATGTATCTTCCCACTTCATTTACCCCAATCCAGATAAACCCTCAGAGGCATGCCCAAATCTAGATAATTTCTCACAGGTATGCTTAGAGGCTTCTCTCTGAGAGGTGGGTCCATATCCAGTCAAGTTGAAATATTAGCAACCACAGTACTCAGGAGGCTGGTACAGTTAGTACCTCTGTTGGGAAGTAAAGACCGAGACTTGGGACATCTTAAAGTCCTCAAGGTCAACAGAAGAAGTGACTTCCTCTTTGTTCAAATGAACTTATTCTATTTAATTCAGTGAGCAAAATAATGAAATCATTCTTTAAATGCATCTGCAGTGATTTCTCAAGTATATGAAGGGCCAAGCATATTTAAAGAGCTTCTGGATTCTGGTGGATGTTGGGAGATTTGCAATGCTTATTTCTGATCTGTAGCTTCACTTTAATTGTAGCTCAGTTTCCATTCACCCTGCTTTATGAGGAGTAATTTCATGAAGAGGTAAAAAGGATGATTGTGGTGTGTAGTTAATTAGAATTTCTAATTAAAATCATCCTGAAAAACAAAAAATAAGAAAAAATAGGAAACAGCAAATGCCAATGGAAGAGTAATTGCTAATCTGTAAATTAAGGGAATCGTATACTATAAGTGCTTTTTCTCTGCTGGAGTGAAAAACACCCAGTTTCAATTAACATACCATGAATAAAATACTCACCTTGAATAAAGGTACAATACACATGGCAACATAGGAAGAACTTTATTTGGCCAAATGCAATCTGGCTAAGTGCTGACAATTCTGCCATTGGCCACCATATTTGTTTCACTCTCTCATCCCTTCAGCTCAACCTTTTTGAATCTAAGTGCAAATTTGAATTTTTTTAGTCAGAGTCTAGTAACTTTCCAGGTTTTCAAAATTGCATCCCTGTGTATGTAAACACACATGTCAACACTATCCTCAGTGCACCGGGGAGGTATTTATGTGTATTTGTGTGCTCAGGGACAAGGGGGTATAATTACTGGCATCACACCTTGGTAATTAGGTTTTACCTTCTCACTTCTCCCCACAACCATAATCTTACACCATCATTCACCAAAAAAACAAAACAAAACAAATTAAAAAAAACAACTTGAGAATTTACATGAATGGAGGGAGAATTATGGGCATTTCATACTCTGATTTCTATTTCTGAGCCTTATGGTTTAATTCATGATATTCTTTTGATTGCTACATAGGCAATCTTAGGTAACTGGCCTGCTTACTTCAGATTTGATGGAGTCTGTAAATTCTGCATTTGTGGCTGATTAAAAAAAAAAAAAGAAACAATTCTTTAAAAATATCTGACTCTTCAATTGAGTAGTAGTCAAAATAGTGGGCTGAACTGTCTCTGGAACTGAGCTAAGATTCATAATGGAACATCACTATTGTATTTATTTCCATGCCAAATATCACAATAATCAACTTTTTAAATTAATAAACTACACTTTATAACAGCTTGGGTTTGTAGAAAAGATGAACAAGAGGGACATAATTCCACATAATCCCCCTCATACAGTCTTCTGCTGTTAACATTTACTCCAGTTACCTGTTTAAGCTGTGCTTTGACCTCTGCGTTGTGCATGTTTGTGTGTCATTTTCACAAATACCTGTTACACATCCACCATTACCACAGGGTACAGAATAATTACAGTGCCCTGAAAATCTTTTCTGTCCAACCAGTTCACTTTGAATCCCGCCTCTGCCTATCTCCTTTCAACCACGGATCGTTTATATTCTGTTTTGATTTCTCTGCTCTCGAATGTCATGTGATTGACATACAACGTACACCCTTTCTGAAATTACATCTTCCACTTAGTGAGCTCTATTTATGATCGTCTTTATGTATGTCCATGAGCCACATCTTTTCAACACTAAACATTATCTAATTCCACACATGTATCAGAGCCTATGTTCTTTTCTATTTACAGTTCATCCACTGAAGAATGTCTTGGTTACTACTTCTTGTTTTGGCAGTTAGTAATAAAACTATTTCAAACACTTGTGCACAAGTTTTCAGGGTGATGAGTTTCCAGTTCATCTGAGAAAACATCTAGGAACACGATCAGTAGATAGTATGAGAGGTTATCTTGAGTGTTATAAGACACTTGGACTACTTGGAATTCTTAAAAATAGTGAATGCAAACTTCAATTCTTCTCCTCATTCACCAGTATCTTGTATTTTCAGTGACTTGGGGTTTAATCACTGTAATAAGCATGAGATGGGTAAGGGGGGGCTTGAGAGATGGCTCAATAGTTAGGAGCCTGTACTGTTCTTGCAGAGGACCCATGTTTGGTCCCTGGCACCCACACTGGGCAGCTTGCACCCACCTACAAGTTCAGCTCAAAGGAGATCTAGGATCTCTGCTATCAGAGAGTACCTGTAGTCACATGTATATACCTACACTCATAAGAAAAATAAGCACATGATGGTATCTCCTTTTCATCATCATTCTCTAATGACATGATGCTGAGTATCTTTTCTTTTCTTATTTGTCATCTGTCTTTTCAGTGAGGTGTCTCTCTCTATCATTTGTTCATGTTTTATTGGATTGTTATTATAGATTATGTAAGTTCCTCATCAATCAGACAAGGATTTTGAAAATACGTTCTTCCTTGCCTTTTCATTTTCTTTACAATGTTCTTCATAGGTAGAAATTATGAGCTATAATTAATTTAATTTTAATAGATAAATAATAATATTATTTTTCTGTAGTAGATGATACTTCTTGTACTTTACATAAAATGCATTGACAAAATTATGGAAATTAAATATCAAATATTAGGGGTTCAGCTAGGTCTGAGATGAGCGAGTTGCTATTTCACTTGCTTAGAGTTTCAGCTTTAAAAGAATAAAAAATGAAAGAGATGAGCGATGGTGGTGATTATACAACATTAAGATTGTATTTAATTTCACTGATCTATATATACTCTTACACACAGTATAATATAAAAAAGCTGAGGAAAAACAGACAAACAAAAATGTTAATTCTGTGACATCCAAAGGTACCTACATTTTCTTCTATGTTACCTTCTAGCTCTTTGCTAGAAGAGTATGCCTAAATTTGGGATCTACTTATTTTGGGGGGCTGGCAATAAATATTTTAATTTTTTTGTTTTATTTTATGACAGATAAGTTTCAAGTTTATTTCCTTTTTGCTTGCTATTTAAATATGAAGCTAAGCTACAAACAGGTACTGCAAGATAATTTATTTCACATTTATATCCTCCTGTAAGATCCTCCTCCATATCTCTGCCCACTGGCACCATCATTAGGCTATGGGGTTGGCGAGTGTTGGGTACAAGCATAGGTTTTCCTATCTAGCTCCTGTGCCCCAGCCCCTGGACTAAAAGTGATGGTGAGAATTAGTCCTTTCCAGGGAGGGAGAAGAAGCCACCTACTCCTGCTATCACATATAAAAACTTAAGTCTCATCCTAGTTTCCTGGCCTCTCAGTCTTGTTGGCTGTCAGGTACTCCTAGTGGCACACGTATCTGATGCCTGTTGCTATCGGGGGTCATGGGGGAGCAGGATCTCTCAAGACACCAAGGTTCTGCACTGACAGCAGATCAAGAGTAGATTTACTTTGTATTTGCTGTATTTCAAAAATATTATAGTATGTAAATGGTATTTATAAAATAAAAGTCCCACTAAATGCTTGTGTTTGGAGGATTTTTTTCTTTTTCCTTGTATTCAGTAAATAAATAGTAATTAGTTGGGGGTAAATTTATCAAAACACAAGACAAAAAAAAAAAACCCCTCTTCCCTTCTCAGTATGAACCCTTTGGTTGCTATGAGGTGTAGGTGTAAATTTGAGAGTATTAAAGCATTGGAGATCATGAATAGAAAATCAGTATAGTTTCATAATTCGAGTTTCCCAATAGAAGAAAGCTGAGGGCCAATGACTCAGCTTGGAAAGACACCTGCTGTCAATGCAGAGGATCTGAGTTCTATCCCTTCAACCCACATGGTGGAAGGAGAGAACTGACTCCTGCAGGTAGCCTTCTAACCTCCACACACCCAACATGGCACACTCAAGCCCCTCCCCCCAATACACATACACATAAAGCAATTTAGTAAAACTTAAATGAAATGAATAATGTGTAAAACTAAAGGGAGTTAAGGATATAAAACCTATTTGAAGTAGATGTGGGAGGAGATGGATATACCCTATGGAACTTTTGTTTTTCCCAAGTGGTTAGAAGATGGGTGAACTCATGGATAGAGCCTTTTCTGCCTCCCTGTTGACCACTGATATGAAATGGCATGGCTCTGTTCTTATATTATTTTTCATATCTTCCCTGTGAGAAAGTTCTTAGACATTTTGCCCTTTTAAAAGTCAGATATACTACTGAAGTACTTGACCAGATTTCTATCAATTTTATAACCCACAGTACTGTTTTCAGAGGTAATTCCAATATGTCTACAGGTTGACAAGGACCAGAAAAGGATGTGAAAGATATAAATAATAATAGACCTGTATGTTTATGGATAGTTTATGCAAATATAAACACACACACATAATTTCTTCTCCTTTCCTTTCTTAATAACAGGACAAAGTAGTTTAAATAATTGTCTTGGCCCACAGTGTTCTTATATTTGATAATTTCTTTAATCTAATGGGAACAGATACTTCCCCTTTCAATTATCATCAAAGCTGAAGTTTATTTTGGGGAAGGAATTCAAACATTTGAGCTCTTTTTTGACTAGGCAAGTCATTTTCTGTCCTAGAACAGATAAGAAGCCATTAAATCTCACCCAGCAGACTGTGAATTCAGCAAATCATATGACAGATAAGAAATTGAAATAGAAACTGCATATCAAATCCTGAACTTAGGCAGTTGAAGGGAAGAAATGTTTCGATGGGTTTAATGTAAACTTGTGTTTGAAAGAATGTGTTCAACAAATACCCAGCAGAAGGGAGAAGGAGCCAAAAAAAAAGAGTGAGCAAAAGTACAGGACTGATCCTCAGTGGTCACTGCCTAAGTTATCCTGGTGTGTCTGTTTCATAAAACAACTCATAGTAAGACCATAGAAAGATAGATAGTAATATAGTAAGAACATTCCCCTTTACTGTTTACTCCACTCAAAAATAATCCTGATTCAGTAAACCACCAAAAATCTGAAATGAGTTTTCTCCACCAGTCCTGTCAATAACTCACTTTGACAGGAAACACCATTTTTCACTATTAAAAATGAAAAAATGATGAGGGGGATATTGACCTGGGAAGAAGTAGCTGTGCTTCATGCTTTGTTCTAATATTTTGGTGTTTATGTGTGGCTGGGTTTTCTTGTATCTCAAATACAGTTCTAGGAACCTCTTACTGTAGAAACACACCCCTGAGGATGCCTGCATCCTTTGGGTAAGAAGAGGTAGTGTTCGCATATATCCTGAGTCATCTCCCATATGCTGTACTGTAACCATCTCCAGATCACTCACAGTAAGTACCCAAAGCAGTATGAATGCTGTGGTAGGTAGTTAGGGAATAATGAGATGGAAAAAGAAAGAATGCATGTTCAGTGCAAATGCAGGTGGCTTTTTTTATAGTACTTTTAAGTTAATTTATTGTACCTTTTATCTCAATTTATTATGTGTGTATTGTATGTGTGTGCATATGTATGTATGAATACGTGTGTGTACACTTGTGTGTATGTGTGTTATATGCATGTAGGTTTTGAACTATGCATGTAACTGTGAAGGACAAAGGTCAATGCTGGTGTCTTTCTCTATCAGTATCTAGGTTACTTTTTAAATGTTTCTTTTATACATTTATTTATTTACTCTCTCTCTCTCTCTCTCTCTCTCTCTCTCTCTCTCTCTGACTCTGTGTGTGTGTGTGTGTGTGTGTGTGTGTGTGTGTGCAGGTCAAAAGGACTTCCCAACCCCTTTCCTAGCACTTATGAACTTAGTCAGCTCACTCCATAAATGCGGGAAACAATTATACAGTGAATTATGTTTGCTTCTGTGGTGGTCATAGCTTCTGTAAGAATCCTTATGTTCCACAAAAATGAAGATGTCACTTGATATTATTTTTATTAGTTCAGTAACATTCCAGAGCAGGTTTTCATTTGTTTGTTTATTTTGGTTCATGGAGCTTGTCGATCAGAGCTTCACTGTGTCCCATAGTTGAAACAGCCTAACAGCTAAATGTTCTGCTATGGTTTGGAGAACATTTTTGAACAGGGTCTCCAAGTAGTCATTTCATAGTGGGCTGTTCAAATCCCACAGCTGGTCTACTATATTCAAATACAAATTTCAGTGACAAAGAAATCTTGATCAAGCCCACCCCCATGGTTTGTGCCCATGTGGCTATGGAAAGTTGTCTGGCTTCAGTGGGTATCTTCTACTCATACTAATAAAATGAGTATTAAAATTGCCTACCTGAACTGAATGAGAAAAGAGGTAAAAAGAACCAAGTGTGGATAAGGCAAGGAGAGTTTCTTTATCAGGGTCCAACACCATTAAAATTAGTTGACTTCCTGCTACACTATGGCCAGCAAAGCTAACATGTACTTTCTAGGTAACAAATATAATTTGTGTCTCAATTATTGATTTCATAATTAAAACCTTAGTGTGAAATACTTTTACCCTCCAGTTGCTATTCCTTTCTCACATGGACCATGAATTTGCAATATTTTCTTAAGTTTTCTCAGTGAATCATTAAGGCATTAGTATTAATTCATGATCATGGTCACTCTTTTGACTCAAGTTATCCCTACTTTGGCAATCACTATATAGGTTGCTATCTTGGAGAAAGGCACTAGGACCAAGAATCAGAGCGTGAATGGCAGCATACATTGAATTCAATACTTTGATAGAAAGTACCATTTGTGGATTCACATATTCAACAAAACTGTAATGAAATTACAAAACATGGGTGATGTACAGCTAGATAGCTTGTTCAGATCACTTGACAGATGTGTAAACAGAGATCAAATATTTTGTAGTAGAAAATGAAAATAGAACAGGAAATCTACTATATTCTAACTAAGCTGTGTAACCAACTCATTCTATAACTTAATCACCTGTGCTCTAGATGTCCACAGACCTTTCGTCTGTGGAAGCATTGCCACCCCTCAGAGGTTTTCTAACTACAAATATACACTACCTAGTTGTATATATATAAATATAAACTACCCAGCTAATTGGTCAGAACCTCCTCCACATATGGGCTTGTCAGACCCACAGCAGACTATGTAAGAGTCCCTGCCAAGCCATCTGAATTCCATTTTGATAAAGAACCTGACTTTGAAGGAAGCTTTCTTCTCTATAGCACTTTATCTAATCTCTTCAGATGCAGAATTCATTTGTAAATTCAGCATAATAATGATAATCTTCTCTCTGTTGCCTTCAAAGCACTATGTTAATGAATAGCTTAGAAACTATAAGGCAAAGCATTTTCTAACATGCATAAATCAGTATTAATATTGTACCAGGATATATTAAGTTTAATAATAACAATATCATTTTTTAATATTAACTCAATGATATATCTAAACCATTAGAATAAAATGGCTTTAGAAAGAGTGCTTGGAAATAGCTCACTTTATGCCAGAACTGTGATTATTTTATGTGTATTAGTCAAATAGATTTTAAAGTCACCAAAATAGAGAACACTATTTCTTGTTTTCAAAGAACCTATTGATGTATAGATCATAGATAGTAACTACAAAAGAAATACCTTCAAAACTGAGAGAACTGACTGATATATTTTTACTATCCTTAAGGGAAGACAGGGGGGCTGTTTGATGCTTTAGAAAAATTTCCAATCCCCCCAAATAGCTGTGGAAGCCACCAAACTGATGGTCAAGGTCAAGGGCAGGGCAGCCTGGCATCCTGTTCATTAGAGTCGGAAGCCATTGTTTAATTACTTACTATGCACTTACTGCAAAATAGTTGGAAAATATTAAGTTTCTCTGCCAATTACTTTTCTCAATTATAAAACAGCAATGGTCTATGTGGGCTGCTCTTATGAATGAGTATAAAAGACACTGCTTAGGATAGTACTTAGCATTGTATTTATTAAACACAGTTCTTAGGGTGTTGATAAATTAGATCCTATTCATTAGCTTTATTTCATCTTAGTTTTTGCTAAACCAGCATTCAAAATTAGAGAAACAAATCTGATAGTTTTTTTTAATCATATCTATACTTCATGTAATCCATTTTACCTTTACTATCTCTCAGAAGCTTTAGTTTTAAAGTTTATTTATACTGGCAATAATCGTCAATGAAGTTGAATGTAACAGAATGGGTATTTTTAACAGAGAACAGATAAAATGAGTATTCATTTGATGAGTGTGTGTTGAAAACTGTGCATTAGTTAGGACAGTGACTATCAAAAGACAATTGAGGAGCCCTTAGATCTCCAAATCATTTTAGCACTTCATGAGGAGGCAACCATTTCCAGAGTAATACTGACAGGTTATTGTTTTATTTGTTATTTCACAAATGTATAGTGATGCTTTTTACATGTCACATGACCTGTGAGATTGCAAAAGTGAGAGCATGGAAGGGATCTGAGACTCCACCTATGAACCGATCATAAAAATTGTGAATCAATGTAACTCTTCTCACTAATTGTGAATTTTTTTAATGCATTTTTATTGAAGCACATATTCTCTCTTTCTAGTATTGAGAATTAAACCTAGGCACTGTCTCTGAGCTACACCATTATCCCCTTTGATCAAATAGTGGGCTAAGAGTGACTTTTCTTTAAGAGACATTTGTCTTATTTAATTAAATATAAGTATGTGGGTTTGCATGTGGGTATGTGAGTATAGGTGTACATGTAGTCCAGAGGAGGGTTTCAGATCCTCTGGAGCTGGAGTTACAGGTGGTTATGAGCTACTAATCGTTGCTGGGAACCAGGCTCAGATCTTCTGCCACAGAAGTATGTATTCTTAAATACTGAGGCATCTCTTTGGCCCCATTACTCTTATTTTAAATAATCAATACATTTCTGTCTTAAAAAATGAAAGTTGTTCACAAACTGACATAGTTAAGGACGTGTCTTTAGAGTTATCCATGGGTTTGAAGAGTTATGGTAAAAGGACCTTGTTACTCAAACTTCTGAAGACTAGTGTATCAGGCTGTCTTTAGGTTCTTGGATACTCTTCTGGGGCAAGTGGTTTTGTTTTGTTTGTTCGTTTGTTGTTTTGTTTTTGCTTTTGAGTTTCTAGAGTCACCAAAACGATCAAGATGGATGTCCAATATCATAAAGCCAACCCAGTCCCACTTGCTCAGGACTAAGTGAGCACCCAGCTACTTTATATTGTTCTTTCTCATTACAGAACCACTGGCACAAGGAGGTAGTAGAGAGACCATATACCAGGAACCATTGAGATTCTGTCTAGAGTCAGTAAAACCATCATTTTGAATGACATTGTGTAACCTCTGATTCTCATACCAGGCAGCTGTTAACAAAATAATCATTAAAGAAGAACATAGCCACAGAAGAAAAAGAAGTGTGTAGGAGCCAGAGACAATGGATGACTATAAACTGTGTTGCGGACACAGCAGGGCAGTTGTACATATGAACTCACAATGGTTATGACAGCATGCACAAGATCCATGCAAGCTCAAGCCAGACAAAATCAGCACTTGAGATGGGAGTTGGACATGAAATGCTACCCATAGTTATGGAGCTATTGACAACTGTTAGCTGAATGGAGAGGGAGAGACAGTTTTCTCAAAGAGTGTAGCCTCTGATAAGTTGACCGTGCTCCCAATGGAATAGCACATTCAAGAATATTTACCCAGCTCAGAGTGGTCTTTATGGTTTTATAATTTCAAAGAAAAGGAGAGGGGGCATAAAGATAGGTGAGAAGGGAATTTGGAGTGGGTCGGAGAAGAGTGGGGGTAGGGACTGAATATGATTTTTTACAAAGTACGAAATTCTCAAAGAATAGCTAGCCTAATTGTCATCAGAGGGGCATCATCCAGCAACTGATGAAGAAGATGCAGAGACCCACAACCAAACAGTAGGTGGATTCAGGGGAATCCCAGAGAAGAGGGAGAGGAAGGATTGTAGGAGCCAGAGGGGGCAAGGACACTACAAGAACAAGGTCCACAAAATCAACTAAGCAGGGTTAATAGGGGCTCACAGAGACTGAAGCAAGTGATAAACATGGACCCAGTATGGGCTGGAGTTAGGTCCAGTGCATACATGCTGTGGTTATTTTGTTAGCTTGGGTTTTGTTTGTTTGTTTGTTTTGTTTTGTTTTTGTTTTTTGGACTTCCCATCCAGCCTTGATATGAAGGTTTGTGCCTAGTCTTATTATATACTGTTAGACCATGTTTGGTGGATATCCCTGGGATTCCTGCTCTTTGTATTGAAGGGAAATGGACAAAGAGTGGACCTGAAGGAAGAGGGGAGGCAGGGACTGGAAAAAGTGGAGGGGGGAGAAACTGTAGTCAGAATGTAATGTATGAAGGAAAGAATAAAAGAAAAAAAGTAGAAAAATAGTTTTAAAGAAATAAGGATTGTAGCTTGAGTTTTCCTGCCTGGCCCACAGTCAGGACAAATCTCTCTCACCTGCCAGTCCCACAGCTGCTCAGACCCAACCAAGTAAACACAGAGACTTATATTGCTTACAAACTGTATGGCCATGCCAGGCTTCTTGCTAACTGTTCTTATAGCTTAAATTAATCCTTTTCTATAAATCTATACCTTGCCACATGGCTCGTGGCTTATCGGCATCTTCAAATGCTGTTTGTCATGGCGGCAGCTGGCAGTGTCTCCCTCAGCTTTCTGCTTCCCAGAATTCTCCTCTCTCCTTGTCCCGCCTATACTTCCTGCCTGGCCACTGGCCAATCAGTGATTTATTTGTTGACCAATCATCAACACACTTGACATACAGACCATCCCACAGCAAAGGATCTAGCTATAGAAATAAGAAAAAGTGTGTAGGTGAAGCTTGCCTCAAAGCACGGCACTACAAGCACTAATGGCAGATAAGGAATAAATAAGGCAAAGTGACTTTATCATTCAGAGTCTGAACTAGGACATTTATAAGATGGAGGGAGGCAGAGTCAATACCAGAGTTAGGAAAGCACATATCCCTGTAGGCTAATGGGGATACATGCTCTAACAAGAAGAATTGGGAATCATTTTGCAGTTTGGCAGGTTGTGTATGTATTAGGCAATATAGTACCATTTCCCGCTATAATTTCTCACTCTTTCTTATCTTGGTAGTAGCTCATTTTTATGTCTACTTCTGGCTTTAAGAATATTGAAGTGTTAATGTTTCCCTTTGCAATCCCTTCTCTGGGGAAAACAATGTGACTTGGTCTTGTTTTCAAAGAATGGTCTTCTTTCTGATGGGAATTCAACTTCCCTCTCTGAGCTGCAGTTGCTTCCTGTTATTTAGAAGAAATTTGGAAAACGGTTCTTTTAGTAATCCTATAAGTCTTTGACCATCAGTTTGTAAATAAGCAAACTGAAGATCAAGCAAATAGAGGGGTCTGTTTTCGCTCTCCATTGTAGTTAAGACAATTCTAATAACATACCTTTCTAATTGTGCTTTCCATTAGCCATGTTCATCAACTCTAAGATGCTCAGTTCTTCACTTTATTCTCTTTGAAATCATTATATATCTTACAAAAATCAGTGGTATATCATAATGAATTGGCTGCATTGGTTGGTTGTAGTGATTGTAGTGATACATAAAATTCTGATATGTGTTTATTGTTTAAATTTGAGAGCTAAGGATGTTTATTCATAATATAATAATACACAGACGGGAGGATGCAAAATTTCAACAATGGACTTTGTTTGCTGGTAGGAAGTACTTTACAGTGAATAAAAACCTTGAATAAGAATTGTTTTTCTAAATGTGAAAGTTTGAGTATTCTATATGACGATATTCAGAAAATTGACATTTATTTTTTATAATTAATATATCTACTTTATATGCATTTGATAGTTAAATATGGTTACAAAATAAGTTAGTTTCCTCCTTATATTAAGAAACTCCTAGGATGAGAACTAAGGAGACAGATACACATGAGATCACCATTGCCTATGACTTAATGACGTTCATTGTTGAGTTAATTTTAACAAGTTCCTTTGTATAAATCTTCCAACCTGATTTCATTGAGGAACACTTATCCTCACCTCCTCACTGGAGGTCTTTTATAGTTGGTCATTTTGGTCAAGAATGTATCCAGGAATGTGTTGTACAGTAGTCCTATTTTAAGGTTTATACGGTATAAGGGAGACTGCTTGCCCTCTGCCATCACAGAAACTACATGAGAAACTGAAGCTGTTCTCATCTGTTCTTTTAGGAGCCATGTATGCATTCCCAAAATCTAGGAATGTAAAGAAAGTTCAATCCTAAGAGGCATTTGCTAACTCAGTGGCCAGACCCTCTTTATTTGGATGCTCAGCGACACACCTAGGTAAACAAAATGCCAACTCAATCACTAAAGGAATGGTGCCAGTTGAAGGTGGGTGGCCCAGTTTGGATTCCAGGCAGTACCAGCTGCAGTCTCAAACAGATGTTCTTTCAGATACGTGATATCACTACAGGGGAGAACCTTTACAGAATAGAACAGTGCTGATTCTCATAATTAGCCTATTGAAACACCAGGTGTGAAGCATTCCAGGTGTGTGATCACCTTGCTAAAGGATGGGTAATGAGGAGCAATTCTTCTTGGTTTAGATATTTATGTAATTTGCTAGGAAAACCCTTTGTTAAAGATAGCCCTCAGTGTTTGAAAAAAAATGTTAGATGGGTAGAGCATGTAGACTTTTTTCTTCCCTCCCCCTAGTTGGAACGTAAGTGCATGACTCCACAAGGCTGAAACACAATCAGCCAAGTAGCTGAGTGAATATTAACTTCTAAGCTGAGACTATAGCCAGATTCACTCTTTCATGCTTTACACACTCATAATTTCCCATTGACTAGGGTAATCGGCAATTTCAGTGAGCTAACTTAAAAATCTGTTTTTCTCTTTAACTAAAACATAATATAAAATCAGGATCAGATTTCTGCTCTGTGCCTGTGGAAATGGCTTATTTCCAGAAATGTTTAGAGAGTATAATAGTTTGCACTCAGATGTAGTTGCAGAACACTCTGAAAAATGCTTGTTTTCTTGCATATAATTCCAACCTTCCACCCGTGCTAATTGCTAATGACATTTTGGGTTGATTTTCAACACTTTAATGAGAATGAAAGCTTCAACAGGGGTGTTATTTCATCTCTCATGCAAATGAATCAACTGTTGACTCCCTTGCCAGTCCTCAAGAGAAGCCTGACCTGCAAGGAAGAGCACCCAAGTCAGGGCTATGGTGCTCAGTGGCCTAGCTCTAAAAACACTAAAGTGGAATATTGGTTCCAAACGGCATGTTGTGGAGCAGTGAAGGAATCTTTAGGAGGTGTTAGTGGCTGTGAAGGTTCCATGCCCCCTCAGAGTTGTAAATTTGCTCACAAGAGAGCAGGGTAAACCTGCCATTTTGCTTGACTCTTTTGGCTTTTTTCAGCACTTGCTTGCATTCTGCTTTCCCAAATGGGTCAAACCAGCCTGAAACCTTCCCAACAGAGGCTGAGAAGTCCTGCTCAGATACTTCCAGAACTGTGAGCTCAATAGTTTTTTAACAACATACATATTAAATATTACACATTGTCAAGCATTCTGACAACAGGAATCATGCAAGGGCCATTGGGAAAATATTTAAATTTTAGCTCCAGTAAAATTCAAGTCATAGTTAGAAGTCTTGTAAATCTGAATTACGAACCTTGCATGGACATGGGTCAAGAGAGAGACTCCTGTGGGTGGAGTTTTTCATTGAGACTGCTGGCCAGCTCCTGAATAACCACACAGAGATTTATTATTAATTATAAATGCTCAGCTAATAGCTTAGGCTTGTTACTAACTAGCTCTTACAACTTAAATTAATCCATATTTCTTATCTATGCTCAGCATATTCATCTTGCTTTTCTCTGCATCTGACTGGCAGCTCCACCTTCCTTCTTACCTTCTCTCTCTTCTTGTCCACAAGTCTTAGGTAACCTCTACCTGTCCACCTATTGGCCATTCAGCACTTTATTAGATCAATGAGTGCAACACATGTTCACAGTGTACAAAAAAAATTGTTTCACCACAGAGTCCATGTGTTTATCATCAATACCTGAGTATAGTTTGTTAGAAGACACACAAGAATTTAAGCAGTATGAGAGTGAGATGTTAAAAAAAGCTAAGAGGCTCCTCAGTAAAGCTGAAGAATTATTTTCAAAGCTTGATAGATACTGAAAGGGAAGACCAATACATTATATATTGTTTGAATCAAAATGTAGCCCATGGTCCTACAGCATTGGTATCCATCATAGGGAACTTGTTAGTTTTATTCCCACCCAAGATTCATTGAATTGGCTTAACAATCTTCCCAATGCAGTTAATATATAAATGCTGGTAAGGTCTGTTAACAAGAGGTTGTGGTATATTTCTGCTTAATGTGGGCCATGGTGGAGTATCAGCTGGATGTCTACTAGTATAATGAGTGAGGTAACTGGGTTTATGGTACTGGTGTTGCTCAACAAGGGTGAAATGGGCTGTTCTTTGAAAGCAACAGTCTCAGTAAATTTGTAAAGTGCTAAAGAAAGGATAATCACTAATAAAGAGAGAAGGGTGTGGGAGTCCATAGTAGTCAAAACTCCTGATTCAGGAGAGGGCCAGCATCTAAGATGGGTGAGGCACAGCACATTCATTAATACATCAAGAAGAGAGTGAAGTAAAAGGAGCATCATGGTCAATGCCACACACCAAGGGAAAAGGCTGAAGGAGTCCTGGGATGTCATGAGACATATTGGCTTTCAGTCATGATCCATATTTTTATTCCTAATTCAGCATCTATGATTCTAACAGAATATGAGCTGTGGTAACAACCAAATACTAACACTTGAAATGAGTATCTTACTTGCATCTAAAGCTGTACCCCAAGCAGTTCTAACATTTAGTGTGCTTTCAAGGAATTAACATTTATTTTCTTTCAGACATATCAAAGTCTTCATAATACTGACTTCTAGATGTATCATGTCTTTAACTCCTTTCATCAATACAGTGATATAAATATTTTTTGCTTCCTCATTAAAGCAAAATAGTGCTTAGAGGAGAAAAATAATAGTTCCAAGACCATAATAGAATATTCAATAAAAACATAACATATGTTCTTTCTTTTTTAATAATAAAATATAATATAATAAGATAAAACAAAAACAAACACATTATTGTTTGGCAAGACAAACAAATGGAAGGAAACAAGTCCAAGAGATGACACAAAAATTAGAGATCACTTGTTCACATACTCAGGAATCCCATAAAAGCACTAAACTGGAAGTTGTAATATATAAGCAGAGAATCTGGTGCAGACTCCTGCAGGCCCTGTGCATGCTGCCTCAGTCTCTGTGAGTTCATATGTGCTTTGATCATACTGATTTAGAGGGCCTGGTTTCTTGGTATCCTCCATCCATACTGGCTCTTACACTCTTGCACCTCTTCTGTTGGGTTCCATGAGCCCTAAGGTATTATTACAGACATTCCATATATGGCTGAGTGTTCTAAGGTCTATCCCTCTCTGTCTAATGTCTGACTGTGGGCCTTTGATAATGGCTGAGCATGGCACTGATAGCAGATTATCATTAGGAGTCATTTCATAAATACATTTTTTTATAACAGTAATACTTATTTTTACCCTAGGTCTCTGGGCTATCTAGTCCCTGGTTCTTGACCATCCAAGCAGTGTTGGGTATGGTTCCATATCATGGTATAGGCCATAAGTCAAATTAGATATTTGGTACACAAGCTTTGTGACAACATTGCCCTGGCATACTTTGCAGGCAGGACACCATTGTAGATCAATGGCTGGCTTGGCCTTTACATTTCTCTTTTGTTAGCATGCAGAGTACCTTCCTATACCAAATATGCTAGAATGTAGGTGAAGGCTCTAGGTAGGCACAATCTATACCTCTCCATGTTCAATGAGTTGTATAGGTATTGTCTTCAGCAATGGGTCCTTGCCATCTGTTTGTAGTCTTGTCAATAACAGTCTGGGTTGTTTGTGGACTCCAGTGGGAACATTTTGGCCAACAACTTGATTGTATGTAACCCATTCCCAATACTGGAAGTTTCATTTAGTGACAATGGATGTCCAGTTGGAACTCTGTCTCTCCCATTATTTGGTGATTTCATTTAGAGCACCTTCATATAAGCATTTGTATTTAGAAAGATTCCATTGCATTGTTTCTATACTATCTCTTGAAAGCTTCTTTCCCCGTATTTCTACCCTTATGTCCCTCTCCCATCCCCCTGTCGACTTGATCCTCCTATTTAAGACCACCCACTAATCCATCCATATCTATTCTATTTCCTTTTCCTATATATACCATAGTTCTTTACTCTATAAACTAATTTTTGTGCTTCTACTGATGGTAGTTTGGTTACCACTGACTTAACAGCTATCTATTTAAATACAATCCATATTTTTCCTTCTGGGTCTGAGTTACCTAACTCAGAATGCTTTTTTTTCTAGGTCTATCCATTTACCTGCAAATTTCATGATGTCATGTTTTAATAGCTAGATAATATTGCATTGTGTAAACATACCACAATTTATTCATCCATTCTTCTGTTGAGGGACATCTAGGTTGTTTCCAATATCTGACTATTGACTAATCAATAGATTTAATAGACTAAGTCAATTAAGAATAGAGTATCAAATGAACATGGACACCACACAACTTCAAAAGACAGCCTTAAAGATGAATCCTGATGTATTCTAGAAGGTCACCAGGATTTGCATTATTCTTATGTTTGCATTTGTGAGGTGTCAAATACATTATTTAAGAAAACTGCTTCTGCAGTTACTTCATTTAATTAGTCAGACTTTATAGGTTCTAGACATCTGTAGATAAAAATATGGTGAGAAAAATGATCACAAAACAATGTTTCTTCAGTTTCTATCTTATTCTGCAAGAGACTAATTTTGTTCTAGTTACAACCACATATTTCCCTGAAGCATCAAAGATTTTATCCTCTGTACTCTGTTCGTGGATCTCATTTTTTCTTGAGGATAATATGGTATTTCTGTCCTTCCTTTTTGTATCTTGATTTCCTGCAATATCATTATGAATTAGAATGAATAAAACTCTGTAGTAATAAATACACCCAAAATATGTAAAGGATGGATTAAATGTATAGTTATTCAGATATAGGTAAAGTGGGGTGTGGGGCAGAAGGCAGGTTTCTTGGCACAATTGTCACAATCATTTATAAGTTTGGGTTTTTAAAGCATTCTTGAAGGTTCTCTTTATAGTTAGCCAACAAGAAAAGAAAGACAATAAGGAAGAACATTTTCGGAGCAAACTCTGGAAACTTTATGGCTAATATCACTCCCACTTTTCAGTGTTACATGGCATGATTAATTAATAGGGAGGCAAAGAAACTTATATTACCTTGTGCATAAAAGAGAAAAATGAATTTTTATTAAACCACTAGTATTCTGTAGGATGCTAGCAACGTCCAAATAGAAGCCAGTGAACTAACAACCCAGAAAAGGAGGCCACAGCCCCTGCTCACACACTAGAAGATCTCTTCTAGTGAAGATAGTCACTGGCTAAGATGAAAATGTTCAGTGTCGTTGGTAAGGTGACTCTTCTCCTATCTCTGTGTTGACAACAAACCTCTTTTGTTGAGCTGAGCTTCTGGAGGTTGAAAGAGATAGATCTTTGAATTTGCTCTGCTATTTATTGGAGATCCATAGCATTGGCTCAAATTCAATTTGCAAATGTTGAGTGGTCAGCAGAGAAAAGGGTAGAAATCTATAAATGGCTCCATTACACCCCAAATCACTCTCTCCCCTCCAAGACCAATGGTGCAGATATGGTTCAGAAAGTTGCTTAATGAATCCTCCAGGTTGGGGAGATAATGGTCTATTGTGATTGGTTCATGTACACACACAAAGAAACCCTGCAAAATCAAATTTCAACTTCATATCCCATATATCATCTCACTCGTCTCACTCTCTTTAATTTACTTGAGTTCTGCTACCAGTTTGTCTCTTCTCATTGTCTGTACTCTGTATATGTTCTAGATCTTCCTGTTGTAACAAAAGCTAAGATGGTGACATAGACTAGTGAGGGTAGTAACATATAAAGAATTCAATCTGTGAAAGGGTCTGCAGAAATCAGTTACTATGTAGAGTTGGACCAAACTCTTGCTATTGATCTTACAGAACAGGTGACAGTTGGCCAGATAAAGGACACCGTGGTTACAGCCGATACTGATAGATCAATAGTGTCTAGAGTCCAAGTTCATTGTAATCATTGTATTAGATATGGTAGAACTATGATGTTAGAAATTGAATTTAAGCCGGGCGGTGGTGGCGCACGCCTTTAATCCCAGCACTTGGGAGGCAGAGCCAGGTGGATCTCTGTGAGTTCGAGGCCAGCCTGGTCTCCAAAGCGAGTTCCAGGAAAGGCGCAAAGCTACACAGAGAAACCCTGTCTCGAAAAACCAAAAAAAAAAAAAAAAAAAAGAAATTGAATTTAATTGTAGAACCTGACATTTATAAAGAGGAGAAATTTATTAGGCATCAGAATTTTGTTCAAGTTATTATTGATCTCATTTCCTGTGTGAACTTCAATAAGTTAATCAAATATCTATGCTTGATTTTTTTCCCATAAAAATGTTGGAAACAGCATTGACCACACAGGCTCATTTTGAGAAGAGACAATTATGCTAAAGAATTTAGCACTGTGGTAATCAGCATGTTAGTCTGTTTTAAAGTATAGATGAATAGATGTGCACCAAAGAAGGCTACTGCTTTTGAGGGTGTAAATGAAGACAATCAGCCATTGAATATTTTAGATAATAGCTTATTGGATATTGGATATTGCATATTGCATATTTACATTCTTTCAATAAATAAGGATATGGAGACAATGAAAATTATTTCTAATACTAATGATTGTAGCATGAAAGTTATAAAGCATTTCATTTTTCAAATATTTAAAAATATTATTGTTTGAGATTTTGGCAAAACCCGGCTTTCTCAACTTTCTTTGAATAGATCATTTTCATCTCAGTACTGTATTTGTTTCATATCAGATTCAGTCTATCTTTGATTTATGCTTGGTCTGCTTTTTTTAATTTATTTTTAGACTTTAAAAAAATCAACTGGACAAAAAAAAAGGAGTCTTTGAAAGTTGATTTTCCAAATAAGAAGTCCAGAATGATGGATGGTTAGAATAATGCCCATATTACAGCCTTAGAATACAGAGGATAAGCAGAGCCCCTTCAAAATAAATTTCAATGTGTAAGAAGTGAGCTTATGTTTTATTAACTTTATGCATATGAAAAAAACTCAAGCTATAATACCATCTCTACACAACTTCATAGTATCCCACATCTAGCCCAGCCAATTTTAATGTGAACTATAAATAATGTAAGAAATATAGCAGGATTTTCTTTTGTATTTTTCAGTTCAGAAAAGTACTATTTACAGAACAATCGTTTGCTATCTCTAAAGAACCTACAACTGCCAGTCTCCTTTCTAACTATATTCTAAATGCTGATACTTAGTCCCACAGAGAAGTAGTTAAGCCAGTCTTCTTTCTAACTACATTCTAAATGCTGATACTTAGTCCCATAGAGAAGTGCAGCTCTCATCAAAGGGCTTCTTTTGCCATACACAGAGACCATTACAGACAGCCACGGCTGATCAAATGCACATAATTGTTGGGCTACCCAGCCTCAACTAATACATCTATAACACTACCCCTAAAGCTCAGGGAACATCATGAAGTGGGGGAATTGTAACACCCCAAGAACTAGGAAGCCTTCTGTGAGACAGTATCTTCTATGTATGACAGGGAATCTGAACTCATGAAATCTCAAAAATATGGTCAACTAACCATGACCTGCACAAGGACAACACCAGTTGAAGTATGGAAAGGTGAACTCTTCCAAGGCCCTACCTCTTCATAAGACCTATAGACAATTAATAAGTGCTAAGAGAGTGAGAATTAGTCTTCTTCGGGTATAAGCTCTGTATAGGTCATCCAATTCCAAAAGGTTTTCCTTAAAGAAATACTCATATGTATCAATACCAAATTGATTCAGTAGGTTATATATACAGATTAACATATATAAAACATATATATGTAACAATAATTAAAGAAGAGGTCATGAATTTGAGAGAAAAATGGAAGGACACAGGAGGAGTTGGAATGGGAGAGGAAAGGCTGAAAATACAGAACTCATACATGGGATTCTCAAAAACATTAAAATAATGTAAAGTCTTCTCAAAGAACAAATTTGTCATTAAAATTTTAAAGTGCTAATAAGGTGTGTGTCTAGTAAAATATGTAAACATCTATATTGTTAATAGTTAATTTAAAACAGTATTTCCCATATAATGCTATTTTATTAATAGCCAGGATCATTAAAGTATCTATTATATTTTTAGAGACATTAATTTATACAATGTATGTTCTGAGATAGATTCTAATTAGCCATGTTTTACATGTCACATTGAAAGAAAAAGGCTGCACAGTGGCTTGTGTACAGGGTTAGAGCTGGAATAACCACAGTCCAGGAAGTTTGGCTGCAGACCTGAGTTCTGGATCTTGATGCTGTTGTGACTCCCTTTGCAACAGTGATGGGAACCAATTCATATTCCCTTCATATTGTTTCTCCACCTATAAATTTGAGAACAATAAGAGTTTTTCAGATTAATATGATGTAAAAAGGCATACACTACTGAGATATGTCCATTTAAGAGCAGCTGGATCCTAGCAACTGGCTTGGACATCCTGAAGCACAGGAGACTTGTTCTTGGAAACACCAGCATGTGCCAGTCATCTCCACCAAAGGCATCATTTAGACCATACACTGTTCAAAGTGGTTCCTGGGCACAGTCTATTGATAATACTGCTAATGACAGCATGAAACCTAATGTCATGTTGTGTGTGCTCTTATGTGTTCTGTGGTATGGCACAAGAACCTTGGATTATTATGGGCTATGATTGCTCCATTCCCTAATCATAGGGCATAGGACAAGAATGTGTGAGATAGTCTTCTAAGAATAATCCTGACCTAGCATTTACACATCAATTTCTCTCTCTCTCTCTCTCTCTCTCTCTCTCTCTCTCTATATATATATATATATATATATATATATATATATATATATGTGTGTGTGTGTGTGTGTGTGTGTGTATGTTATATAAACTGTGATGTATATATTACATATACATATATAATATAAATTCACACATATATAAACATATGTATGTAATAATAATTAAAGAAGAGGTCATGAATTTGTGAGGGAGTTGGAAGGACACAAGAGGAGTTTGAGGGAGAGAGGAGAGGGTGGAAATATACATGTATTTGAACACATTCTGTCCTGTAGTCTCATAGACTTCTGGTGTATGTGTTTTGGCCCAATATGTGCTGAATCTGTCGCTAGTCTTTTTGTTGTTGTTGTTGTTTTCCACCTGCATTTGATGGCACTTTGACTAGGTCTTGGGCTTCCATTTCATTTCTACTGTAAGAACACATCATCTGCTTCATCAGGCACTCATAAACACAGCTGAATTCTGTACACATTGCTTGGCTAGGATGATGAAAGTGTTCTAAAAACCCTGAGTATGAATCTTGGCTCATGTAGATATTCTTGTCTATAATTTCATCTGACAATTTATCCAAACCTCTTATCTGAAAGAAGCAGGCCTCTTTATGACCTCCTGGTGGTTCTTGTGGGAATGCACAAGCTTAAGAGGTCATGAGACCCTCTTCTAAACCTGCTAAAGCCTCTTGATTATCCTTTTTACCCAGTTAGGGTAAAAGCCAGTGAGGATAAACTTGGTGGAAATGTTCCACACAGTATTTTGTTGCTTATTTTATGGGCTCTGTTTGGGGACTTCAGCTAGATTTTAAGGTTTTGGGACTGAACTTCTTTCCTTGATAATAGAGTTCAACAACATATTTTGGAAACAAATTGAATTCATAAGCTATATTATCTCAGCTTGGATTCTACCTAAGTGTTTGACTGTAGGCAAGTCATTTAACCACCCTGTGACTGCAACCACAGCTCTATGAGTAAGGCAAAAAAATTGAACAGTTTAAAAAGCTGTAGCTGTCAGTTGATGAGACACATGAAAATGGTTTTAATATAATTCATTCATTAATATTATTTTATAATACAAAAATTTGGTATGATAGTCAAAATATATTTATGTTAACATGTGTGGCATTTCTGGGTTCCTAGGATGGGTCATGATAAATATGTCTGAAAAGTTTTTGTTGCTTCCTCAGAAAGATAAACATGATTAATAAGAGGATAAAAAAATGAATCAGTTTTATGGCACTTTTAAAACATGTGTTTATTTTGTTCCATCTAGTACTTGATACATGAGAAGTTGGACTTGGTAGAACTAGAATAGATGTGAAAGTGGGACAACATTTGCTACTTTCAAGGAGATTTATGAATGACAGGTATACTATGGGGGCGTACTATAATTTGGAAAGAGTTTTGGTGTGTTCTCCTGTGAGATGCACAACACATTAGGTATTCAGGGGTCAGGAAAGTGGCCCCTCTCAATTCTGCAAAGAGGGTGGTAGAGGAAAGTTGGATTACTTTTGTGTTTATAAGAAAAATTTTTATGGAGCATATGGTTGCCTATCTCCTTCCCTCTATCTCATCCATAGGTGTCCTCTACGGTTGGGACACATAGAACATTTGAGATGACATGCAGGTAGGATGGGTAAAGTAGACCCTGCTACTAGAATATAGAACTTATCAGATTAGAAATGAGAAAGCCACTGAAGTTTTTTATGATGATAGAGAAAAAGCTCATGAACATCATGCCAGATGGAAAACCCCAGATATGCATCTCAGCATAGGGTAGGTCTATTTTGTTTTTATTTAAATTATTTTATTCTAGGACTATGTTAAAATAAGCTATTTTCAAAAGGCAGACTTCCAAGGTGAGAGGATTCTAATAGCAAAGTCAGAGAATGGATGCTGGCGAGAGATGGATGGGCATCTTCTGCTGAGGCTCTCCACCATCAAGTAGGACACTAGGAGTTATAGCAATAAGACAACTAGTGGAAATCAAGGGGATTCAAATTGGAAACCAAGTCAAAGTATCTGTATTTGCAAATTATATAATTATATACATAAACCATCCTAAAAATTCCACCAGGGAACTCCTGAAGCTGATAAACACTTTCAACAAAGTAGAAAACATTAGCACATAAAGATCAGTAGTCTTCCTATAGAAAAATGACAAATGAACTGAGGAAGTAATCAGGGAAACAACACCTTTCACAATCATATATATACATATATATATATATATATGTATGTATATATATATATGTATGTATGTATGTATCTTTCTCTAGCCAAGCAAGTGAAAGGCTTGTATAATAAAAATTCAAGCTATTGGGCTGGAGAGATGGCTCAGAGGTTAGGAGCACTGTTTGCTCTTCCAGAGGTCCTGAGTTCAATTCCCAGCAACCACATGGTGCCTCACAACCATCAGTAATGAGATCTAGTGCCCTCTTCTGGACTGCAAGCATGCATGTAGGCAAAACACTGTATACATAATGAATAAATAAATCTTAAAAAAATAAAAAATTAAATATATTGAAGAAATAAATTGAGAAAAATATCAGAAGATTGAAATATCTCCCATGCTCATGAATTGGTAGGATTAATGTAGTAAAAATGGCCATCACACCAAAAGCAATCTACAGATTCAATGCAATTCCCACTAAAATTCTGAACAATTCTTCACAGAATTTGAAAAGACAATTTTTAGCTTCATGTGGAAACATGAAGAACCCCAGAATATCTAAAACAACTCTTAATAATAAAAAGACTGCTGAAGGTATCCCCATTCTCAATCTCAAATTTACTGTAGACCCGTAGTAATTAAACAATGTGGTACTGGCATAGAACCAGACATGATATTCAATGGAATTGAATTGAAAACCCACACATACATCCACACGTCTATGGTCACTTGATTTTTCATAAAGAAGCTAGAAATATACAACGGGGAAAAAAAAGACAGCCTATGAACAAATGGTACTGGTAAAACTGGATGGCTGGGTGTTGAACAATGCAAATACATCCTTATCACCCTGAACAAATTCTAATCCAAATGGATCAAGGACTTCAGAATAATTCCAGAATCACAAAATCTGATTAAAGAAAAAGTAGGGAATGCATTTGAGCTCATTGGCACAAGAAAAGACTTTCTGAACAGAACACTGGTAACAAAAGCATTAAGAGCAACAATTAATAAATGGGACTTCATGAAACTGAACAACGTCTCTATGTCAAAGGACACTATCATTAATACAAAGTTGTAGGCTACAAAATGGCTAAAGATTTTTATCAACTATATATCCAATTGAACATTAAAACCTAAAATATATAAAAAAAAACTTGAAAAAAAAACTAAAAATGGAGTAAAGTTCTAAATAGACAGTTCTCAAAAGATGAAGCACAAATGGCTGAGAGAATACTTAAAGAAATGTTCAACATCCTTAGTTATCAGAGAAATGCAAATCAAAACTACCTTGAGATTTCATCTTATACTAGTTAGGATGGCCAGAATCAAAATGACAGCTCCCTCTGGTGAAGATGCCTGGTTAGGGAACACTCATCCATTGCTAGTGGGAGTGCAAACATTACCAACCACTCTGAAAGTCAGTGTGACTGTTTCTCAGGACGTTGGGAATCAATCTACCTCAAGATTCAGCTGTATTATTGGGGCATAAACCCAAAGACTCTATATCCTACTAAAGAGACATTTGCTCAACCATGTTTATTGCTGCTCTATTCATAAAAGTCAGAAATTTGCAACAATCTAGATGTCTATCAATGTATGAATGGATAAAGAAAATATTGTACATTTACACAATGGAATATTTACTCAGCTGTTTAATGAAAATGAAATCAAAATTCATAAGTAAATGGATGGAGTTAGGAAAAAGTCTCATCAGGAAAATTAGATCCCTAAAGACAAGTATGGTATGCACTTGCTTATCTGTGTGTATTACCTCTTAAGTCATTGATAAGTAGGCCTCAATTCATATAATCACAGAGATTTGTTATAGAGTAAGAGATTGGATGGGGGTATATATTCCTAAGAAGGGAAAATAGATGTTTTTATGAATGGATGAAATGGGGGAGACTGGAAGAGGAGGATAAAATGGGGAAGGGGATGGAAGAAGAAGGTAAGGGAAGGAATATGGAGAGGGACGGTAAAACTAAGGGTCATTTGAGAGGTCATATGGAAACCTAATGCAGTAGAAGCTTCTTAAAATTTGTACCTTATGAATGAAACTTAAACGGAATCATCAAATAACAAGGGAGACGAAGCCCCAACTAGACATCTTTTACTAACAAATGGAATCTCCAGTGCAGGAATGGGTTACATATAATCATGTTGTTGGAAATGGGACCCCATGGAAATCATAAAAAAAAAAAAAAACTAAGGTGTTGCCAAGACTATTGGTTTCTCTGGACAAACTGATGGTAAGGCCTTTCTGATGAAGACAACACCTACATAAGTCATTGAACGTGGAGAAGTCAAGCTGGTGTTGATTTAGAGCTTCTACCCCTATTGATTAGTGTTCCTGGTAATGGATGTACCCTGCACACTGTCAAAGGAAAAGGTAAACATGGGTCTTGCACTTATATATTATGGTTTCCAGTTTTATGTTTGTATGGGATTTCTGTGAGTGAGAATATGTGAGTCTCTGTCTGTATGTGTTGCTTCTGCTTTTTCTTTGTCTCTTTTAAAATATTTGTTTGTTTCCTTTGTTTTATTCTGGTTTGTTTGTTTGCACTTTATCTTATTTTATTTTTCTAGATGTTTGTTTTTCACTGAGAGAGAGCAAGAAAGGTGAGTAAGGATGTGTGAGGATCTAGAAAGAGTTGGGGGAGGGGAAACATAATTAGAATATGTTGTATGAAAAGCGTCTACTTTCAATTAAAAAATAATAATTCATAGCAAAAATAGATGTGAACAAAAGAAAAACTCATGAATAAATGAGATGAGAAAGATAGAAAGATGAAAACAATAGAACTGATATGATATTTATGACTAAATATTATACCAAGTGGAGATCAATGACTGGTTCATTATGAGGAAATGGGCATGTCAAAAATAATGCAATGTCTGAAATTCAGGCTGACAGGTATTATGCCAGTGCTTGGGAGGCTGAAGCAGACAAACCATGCACATTTCATATAGAACTCATTCTGGACCATATACTGAAAGCTTACAAAGCAAACCAAAATCCCTCATAGTCTTTCGGTGGTGAGGGTTAGTGAGACTTTGATGGTAACCGGATGCTGTACTAAATATGGATAGGTAATAAGTGGAAAAGTTGATGATGAGAGTCAAACTTGGAAGAAAATAAATATGCCCTCCTTGGCATATTGATTAATCTGATCGCAGGTACTTTAAAATAATATGTCTTCATAAATCTATAGATGTTTTATTAACCTATCTAGGTTTATATTAGAATTAGGGACATTTTTCTTCTCACAAATTCTCCTGTGTTTTGTTATTAAATTTTAATAGTTAGCCGGGCGGTGGTGGCACACGCCTTTAATCCCAGCACTCGGGAGGCAGAGCCAGGCGGATCTCTGTGAGTTTGAGGCCAGCCTGGTCTCCAAAGTGAGTTCCAGGAAAGGCACAAAGCTACACAGAGAAACACTGTCTCGAAAAACCAAAAAAAAAAAAAAAAAATTTAATAGTTGCTTTTAACCTTGTTCTTCACTTCCTTTTAAGTGCTGCTTGCTTTAATATATGACAGCAACCTACTCTGCTCTGTAGTGTGTGTACTTGGATGGTAAGGTATAATTTGTGATCTTCCTAGACATGTACACTAATCTCCAAGAGCTATGTTGTTTGACTACTGTGGTCTGAGACATTATGATAAAAATTGCTTAAATTCATCACTGCTATAGACAAGTTTGGGTGACTTTACAGGGTAGAATTGGGGAAATTGTATTCAAAATGAAAGATCTTAGGTTGAAACTGTCCTTGTCCTGTAATAGCTTGCAGATATCCCAATTATTTCTCTTTGGGATAGACAAATCCAGTCCGTTCTTCTGGGTGAACATGGAAATAAACATTTCCTTTTGAGCAATGAAATTGCATTAAGTGAAAGGCAGTTGTGTGAATTAAATCCTGCTTTTCTTCAGTTAGCGGGGTTGCCAGGGAAGGACAACAGATTAAAAACATACAGACAACAAAACAAAGATGACTTCAAATTTTTATCTATGCTACTGAGAGTATCTTCCAAATCTTTAACTCTTCAAATAACTCTTATTTATTATGCTAATAATACCTAGAAGTCTGGAAGAAAAATAAAACTAGTTGCAGAATTAGAAGAAACTCAAACAAATTCAATGTCATAGAAACTAAGAGAAGACAGTTTCAACATGGATGGATGGATGGATGGATGGATGGATGGATGGATGGATGAATTGACAGAGTGAATATATCAAGTGACGATACGAAAGAAATATGAGGATACATAGTAGCCCTTTGTTTTGGTAAAATTTTGTCTCAGGTGATTTTGAAATTTCAAATCAGAGGCAATAAGTATAAAACACACTTAAATATTCTAATGTGTATATGGAAATTAGTGGAGAGTATTTTATCCCCCCCCCATAAGAAATAAGATAGGGGGTTGGGGATTTAGCTCAGTGGTAGAGAGCTTGCTTAGCAAGCGCAAGGCCCTGGGTTCGATCCTCAGCTCAAAAAAAAAAAAAAAAAAAAAAAAGAAAGAAGATAGGGCCAACTATCCATATGTACACATAGGCTTAGGGACAAAAGGTAATGTTTGGGATTTGGAATGAATTTGAATATTATTTTGTTTTTATATGAGAAAAAGCAAAGCCAGTGGGTAAGTACTCATATAAGTGAGTGAAACTGGAGATAAGTTGGAAAAGTAAAAGAATTTTTCACTTGACTTTTTCAGTAATGACTGTAATAAAGGCGTTGTCAAAGGAGAGACCAGAAAGAGTTGAATTTGAAGAGGAAAAATGAGTGATGGAATTTTCATCTGAGAGAGTTTTAAAGTACAAATCAAGTATAAAATGGATTAGGTGCAAAGCTAATAGAATTTATTCACAGATAAGTAACACAAAGAACCAATCAAGCCAGATAAGAGAGAGAAAGTTATGATCTGAAGAATGGCATTAAACATCAATATTCCTCAAATATAGAGCTAAAGCCAAGTGTTGCACAGTTTTTAGTGTGAAACTAAAACATAAAAATGTTAATAAATTAAGAAGATGAAGATGTCTGCCTCCTCCAGCATGTCTTGGTCCTAGAAAATTGACTAGGGTAGCAAGGGGATGGAAAAATGACAGACACATAGACACATGTACAGAAAAGCTGAGAGCAGATTGGGTGTGCTCACTCTGATGGAGTGGCACCAAGCAAGCAAGCGGCTTGGCACCTCAGTGCATTGATTATGTACAGAGTGTAAAAGGGAGCTGTCTCCTCTCAGTAGGAGGCCTCTGTAGGTGAACCCTGTCAGGTTGGAAACATCTAGAAAGAGAAAGCTTCAGTCACTCTTGCATAGGAACCAGAAGAAGGATAGGGAAGGCTTTGCCAATTCATGTGTGTCTGAGGCCTTGGGGTACTTGAAAATAATACATATTCATTCAGGACTTCATGTGCGCCTTGCAAATTCACTCAGGGCTTCCCCTGCTCCCCAAAGATGTGCTGCTGAAAGCAAAACAAGATGGGTAAAGTGCAAACACTCACTTATCTCGTCTTGAATAGTGAAGAGTCATACTATATTGAATTGGGAATTAGAATATTTTATAAAAGCATTAGAAAATGAGAAAGAAAAGTGAATTGTTGTATATTTGAAGTATATGTAAATATTGAAGTATAATTAATTATATGTACACTGAGTGTCTATGAGTAAAGGTCGTTAGTGTTTGCAATTGAGTTTGAAATTCATTTCAAAGAGAAAATGAATAATCATGACTAAATTATACACTTTATAATAAATAAACAAAAATGGAAACTGTAGAATCCAGGTGGTAGACATTCACTGTTCAACTGTGGGTGTTTTAATATTCCATTATATTTAAAAAGAAATCTTATTGACAGGATGTTGATACATAGCTCAGCATGGGTCAGGATCTAAAATTTCCATAGAAAACTTTTGTGGGTATATATCACAAGGGAGATGGGGAAGAATGAAAGAGAAAGAGATGAGGAGATCAGAATCCCCATCATGCTATATCACTGAGTGGAAACTTCCTTTGTTTAGTTGAATTACCTATGATGATTAAACACTGTAGTTCAGTTATTAAGGTATCAAATATAAAGTTTCAGAGCAGATTAGATGATATACGTTTTGCCAAGTGCTTTGCAGTACTAGTTGAAGTGTACCACATGAGCTTTCATGTGCCTGTTGGCTCGTGTTGGAAAAGAGGAAGATCCAGATCCATCTTTATCTCTAGGTTAAATCCTCATGCCTCCCTGTCCCCTAGGATCTTTCCTTATCTAGTCAATTATTGACTAGATAAGAGATCTGCAGATGCCTTTTGCAATAAATGAGTTCTGTAAATGAGTTAATGGACAGAGGCTGGTGTTTTATGTACCGTGAGGGTACTTTTGTTTTGATTTTATTTACCATTTTTCCCCTCTCTTTTTTTGTCAAAATTGCATTTGGGGCTGGAGTTGTTTACTCAACTCTGTGATTGGGTTGGTTACTTCACAATCACCTTGATGATGTCTTGCCAATTTCCTGGCTTTCTCCCACTATTGAGATTGACCCTGTTCTGTCAAAAGAGGGACCCTTATAATGGTCAGTTGGTATTGGCGCCAATGCTTATGACCTTCCTTTGGCAGCTGTTTGAAAGTTACTGATGCGTAATGACAAATCATTCTCCACAGATTCATACTGGTGCCTCAGTAACTGATTTAGTATGAGATCTTTCTGTACAGTCTTTACCCACAATACTTTGCAACAGCGTATTGATTAGGTGTATTCTAATGACCTCCTCTGTACTCACTAATTCAATTGGTTGCAGAGCTTTTAATATTAATTCCTAGATGTCATTTGTATGCAGCTGGTAGGCTTGTCATGTGCCCAGCTTTTATATAAAGTTTGTTTACAGTGATCAGTGCCTCTGCTTATAAAATTGGCATAGGTTTGGGTAGCATGAACGGAGCTAGAAATATGTGCTCAAGAGCCAATCTTAAAGGGCCACTGGATATTCAATCAATTATTTCATTCTATCTTAAATAATATATGTAATACCAAATTCACAAATATATATTTATGTATGTATGATATAGTTTTTCACCATATTTCAAATAACTGAATTACTTTAATATATCCTTGTATTGTTCTTATTTGAAGGTATTTTATTGTAGTTAAGAGCATTTGAATTTATATATTCATATCTCTTTTCTTACTTTGGCATCAATATTTTAATGAGTTCATTCATAAATGTAATGGCTACTCTGATGTTTGTAGTTTTGGATAGATATCAGGTTTCTAACTGTTGACTGTTATAAACAGTGAAATGATCATTTTCAGGAACAGAAATTTCTCACACTGGCGTTATTTTATGGTTAGGTGTTTCTCTAAAAATAGGAACACTGAAGCAAATGGTGTGGATATTTTAACTGGGAGTATTTTTCTTCAAACTGAGTTTGAAAGTTCTTCCATTTTACCTCTGCTGCCATCCAGTAGGGTTCTAATGCTGCTCCGTTATCAGTAGCGGATATTTGAGCATGTTCGTTGAATCTACAGTGTATTCATTTCCCACTTGCCTTGAATTTCACAGCTGTCTTCCTCACTGCTACAGCAAGGGTAGAATTGTTTCTAGGAAAAGGATTTTTTTTAAAGTAAGAAGTGGTGACTGATCTCAGTACATGCAATTCTTTCTGAAGCAATTTGATATTAACCAAGGATTACGTGCCCAGTTCACCCCCTACTATCCCACTCTGTGTTTGCCCTTTAGTGTGCTGTCTTCTCTGGCCTGCTGGCTTTGCAGTGAGATTTGTGGTAATTATTTTGTGCTTCCATTCTTGCTTTTCTACTTATCTCTGCTTGCTTACCATTTTGACTAGAGATCAAGGGATCAAGTAAATATCATATGATGTCACAGGGAATGCCATTAATTTTAGAGAAAATTCAATACACTGAAAGAATGAACAGCTGTTTGCAATGGGCATGGAGCGTCTCGCTGTATGCAGATTATACATATTTCATTATTTTGAGTTAACATAGCTTGACTCTAGAAAACAAATCATTCTCAATATTCTTGCAGGCTCCTCCATTTCTCAGCTTAGATAAACCTTTGCAAAATATTTGGCTTCAGAAGAATTAAATACAAAAAATATTTCCACATAACATGATTCTACTTTGAGAATTAAATTAGTTCATATAAGAAGACTCCAGTACAATTGCTTAGACACAATTAATATTCAATAAATGTTCATTATCTGGCCACTTACCACATGGGCACGGGCACTGAAGGGTGCTGGGATCTACCTGAGTAGCTTTACCTTTTCAAATAGTGCATCATGAATACTTTGCTGCAGAGGCATTCTGCATGCTGAGTGTGCTGGGGGTATTTGACACACTGTCTCTTCTTTGTTTAATAAAGATGCAACAGGACTCCCAACCAATCTAGTTCACATGGAACAAAAGGGTTAAAGAGCTGAGCCTCAGGGTGATGAATAACAGCTAATAGGTCAAGTAGTTGCACACACTGGTGAATACTGCTGTCCCTGTGGATACAGTAAGAAACTAGTACTTGAAGATGAACCTATTGGTGTGTTATTTTATTCCATGTACATTGTTACTATTATGTCCTGATTCGGTGAGTTTGTGTGACTTAACATTAGCCTGACTTTGCTGCATTAATTGGAACAAAGATAAAGAAGTGGCATAAAATGCCCTTATTAGGAATTAGCCCACTTTGCAGAGAAGGTAATTCAGATTCTGTATCATTATTAAATATGATAGAATTTGACTGTTAGAAAACAGGATTCTTTCTGATAGTGACCTAATACTTGTTTCCTCTTTACTATACAAGCCGTTTTCTAGTGTGGGTAAGCTTGTTTGCTTGCATTCCCTAGTATAGAGGGAAGTTTCTCTGGCCCCACTCTGCCCCACAGTCCTACAACCACTTATAAAATAATCATCCAGAGGCTTAATATTAATTGCAAATTATATTGCCTGTGGCTCAGGCTTCTTACTAGCTAGCTCTTATAACATACCTCAACCCAAAACTATTAATCTATGTATCACCACATGTTCTGTGGCTTTACTTGCATCCCATTACATATTGCTCCTTGGACTGCAGTTCAGGGTCTTCCCTTCCTCTCCCTTCTCCTCTCACTATCTCTCTTGGATTTTCCTGTCATGCTTCATCCTGCCCTGCCGTAGGCCAATGCAGTTTTATTTATTAGCCAATGGGAGTAACATATATTCACAGCATACAGAAAGACATCCCACAGCATCCTAGAAAGGTTTTCCTCATTTGTGTAGATAGAGAGGCAAGTGCTACCCACATTCCGAGTAAATGTTCCCTCCTCATGCATAACTCTCAGGAAGTTACAAACACCCCCGGATATTTTTGTTGCTTCATATCTCATTTATCAGTGAGGAGTACCCCCTTGCATTGATTCATCAGTTGCTATTTATCCACAGATTAAGACCTCTTTGTTGCTGGAAAGTTTTGGCTGTTAGAAGTAAAGTTGTTCTACACTGTTGTGTGGGCTTCTGTAGGGGCAGTTTCTAGTTACCTGGGTCAGTACCACAATGTGTAGTTGCTGGCTCACTGATAACAGCTGGTATTAGGATAGTTTTCAAAGTTACTATATCACAACACTGTGGGTTATTATAGGGGGAAAAGATTATGGAAAAGCTCAGAAGTAGGCCTTCCAAAAGTAAGTCACCTTTGGTAAAGAAGCAAACATAAATCAATAAAGAAACAATATATTCTTTTGAAGCAAACAATGTTATAACTGCATGAAATAAATTATTTTTTTCTTTTCTTACTCTACCATAAAGCTTGTCCACTGTGAGATTTCAACCATTTGTCAGTTACTGTTTAAATTTCTCTATTATGATAACTCACTTGATTTATTATAAATAATGAAAAAAATTGATTTGATACAGCATAAGGGTCTGCATCCTTCTTATAAACAGACTTCACAATTTTCTCTTTGGGGATAAGAGTTTAGTTAGCAAATTGTTTTGTAAATTCATGATGTTAGAAAAGAAAGTCAATTTTGAAAATACACAGAAAAGCAAATTTCAAAGGATGAAAATGACATATCCAAATGCTTGTGTGATGTGCTTCATTCCTTGCCTTTCTGTTGGGATACTGTGTTAAGTGGGAAGATCACAGTATTCTGGTCATAGTAACTGAGTCCAGTAATTCCATATAGTGTCCATCCAGAGCCCAGCTGTGTTTCATCCTGATGTGTACACAGCATCATCACACAGAACTGTAATATTATTCTAGACCAACATGAGGGGTGTGTTCAGCAAGACTTGTTTCAACACTATATTTAGAAGGAAACGTTTTTCCTTCTGCTATTCCAGTAATGCTGTTCTCTGGAAAATAATAATGCTGTCTCTCTATTGGAAGAGATAGAGAACAATTTCAGATTGAAATATGGTAGGTGATACTGTGACAATGGATTGCATTTCTAAGAATAATTGGAAAATGTATTAGAAAACTCATCTGCTTACCACCACACTCAATATGGTAATTGGGTTCCATGAAAATATTAAGCCTTATCTAAAAGAAGCCAATTTCATAATTATATTAAAATTTAATTATTTTAAATTCCTCACATTCAGAAAAGTCAAAAGGGCAAAGAATAAAGTAGAATTAACTGTGTCACACAGCTCCTAGATGCTTGTAATGTATATGGGTGTCTATTGATGGCAAAATGAATTCCCACACAAGTAGCAGTGAGACTTGTTCTCACTGTGCATTAGGTAATAGTGTAGTGGCCTTGCTTGGCTTGTCTGCAGTCTCCTGAGACTGAGCACTTGTCTAGGGGATGCAAAGGGAATGTTCTTACAGGCTTAGTCTGGTGGCCAGTACATTGATCTGCTTGTGGCTGTAGTACTGCAGACTGCCTGTCTCTGCTGGTTCTTTCCATGCTTTGTCCATCCTTTACCAAGCAGGGCTAATTCTTGGCCACCCAATGGTTTGGCCTTATTGGGTTCTGCTGCTACACATTTTATGACCACAGTTAGAATAGAAGACAAAACATTTGAGGTGAGTAGGTTGAGACAACTTCGATAATCTCTATACTGTATGGTCGATTAATGCTATCTGTAGTAATTGCTTTTGTCCTTCGGGGTTACAGGAACTGTTGGCATGGCCACAAAGCATGAAGTGTCACTAATGTTTCGTAGAGTCTGAAATAAGTTGGTTTTCTATAGTACATGAGATTCCATGTCCTTCAGAATCCCTTCTAACTTTTAGATCACCAAGCTCCAGATAAATAGTTTGAGAACCAAGACTTTATACATAATATACATTAGTAGTTTACAAAGATAAAACATTTTAACCTGATTATAAAGAAGCATTCTTTAAAACGTTGTTTCTCTGTTAGTCTTCATAGGTTGTGATTAAAGCTATTCTTTTGTAAATAGTTTTCTGAGTGCTTTATGAAGTGGGAATTCACGTTCTATATAAAACTTTCTATTTTGTGCGTGAAGTTCTGCCTACCATTTATATAATACTTAAAGTGGTCAGAACATAGTGTGGCTGCTGCATTTATTTTATTATTTTAAAAAATAACATTAAAGATATAGAAGGTTTCCACCATGCCAACAATAAATCATTTTCATTTGGTGAATTCTTGTGTTTCTAGAAGCCAAGTCTGAACATTGCTGTTCCAGACTAATATGCAGACTGGAATTTCCCTTGAATGTGTCCACTTCATACCTACTATTTTGATAAATTGCAGATATAAAATGCACACTATATAGTGCACTTTTTTGGAGCCTGGGGCCTATGCTGAGACACTTTGCTCAGCCTTGGTGTAGGGAGAAGGGGACTGGACCTGCCTTGGCTGAGTCTGCCAGGCTGGGCTGACTCCCCAGGGGAGAACTTGCCTTGGAGGAGGTGGGAGTGGGTGGGGATTGAGGGGGAGGGCTGGGGAGTGGGAGGAGGGAGGACGGAGGAATCCATGGCTGATAGTGAAATTAAGTTAATATAAAATAAAAATACTATGAAAAAAAGTATTCACTAGCTCTAATTTTGTGGATAAGAAAAAAATTAATAAAATAATCAGTATTTAATACTAATATATACAGTTTAATGCTTTATCCAGTTTTTGCAACAGTCCAGTGAACTGCAATTGAGAGATTAGTAGCTTGCATGAACTTCAGAGGTTTGCAACTATGTAACCACCTGTTTCTCCTCCTCTGAGTTCATTCTACACAAACGTGACTCCCAATATGTAATCTCCTCCCAAATCTCCCAGAAAGTGTATTGTTAAAACAGACTATGCCATGTGACTCCTCACTCCCAAAGTCTAGCTTGTTAGTGTCAGAAGAGCCTAGATAGTTGTGTCTTCAAGTCCTTGGTGAGCTCAAGATTGCTTGTGTGGGTACTTGCTGTGAAATCAGGGTCCCGTCCCTTGTGCTCCTTCACAAATAGGTTACATCCTTGGAGAGAGATCCATTGTCATCCTCTATACTTGTTCCAGTTAGAGCAAGTTGGGAGCTCTGTAACTCTAGACATGACTGATCTGAAGATGATATCAAGTGTTCTATTACCATCCTGGAGCCCTTGTTGATTATCTATCATGGGGCGGTCCTAATTGAGTAATTTATTATTCATTGCACTAGCAGGCTGGTTTGTTTCCCTCTCTCTGGTGTTGTGTATGAATGTATCTTTGTATTATGGAGAATTTTCTGATACCACTTCTGGTTATAAAAGTACAAGTAAGGGAAATGGGCTTTGTAGAGCCAGAAACTTGCCTGGAAACTTCCATAGAAGATGCAAAGAGTCAGTCTCTTTGTGAACATATACTCATGTAATTGAATTATTATCTGTTTGTCTCTATTTCCTCATTGTTAATTGGTAATGTTTTTCTCTTTACTTTGCCTATGAACATCTGTAGAAATTTTGTGTGTGTTTTCTTATTGTATTTTATATTTTTAATCAAATTTGTTTCTACAAATAAACACTTTATAGGATTTATAGGATTGTCATTATCAAGTATACTTTAAAACTTACTGTAAATTTATTGAAATCAGATTTAATGTTTACTTCTGTAGGAATTATAAGACCCCATTAGATGTTGCTACTGCCTGGGAGCATCCTTCACTGCTAAGTCTTACTATGACTCAGGCTTTAAGATCCATGATAAAACTGAAGCTATGACTCATGGTAGCACACTGGTCTAGCATGTGTAAAGTTTAATCCCAGCACTAAAAAATAAGTGCATTTCACTATACCCGTAGAAACATGAGATAACCCAAATCAGAAATGGTTTGATAAAATCTAGCCATGTAACCTTTGGAGAGAGATGTGAGAAGGAGAGTCAGATGAAATGGAAAGGCTGTTTCCCCTGATATAATCAGTGCAGTCTTAGCCATGAGTTAAAGTTTCACACTCTGCCCTCAAAAAGGTTGAATTATTAGTGAAAATGTAAAAGATGAACAAGCAATGTTTGTTTCATGGCAGTTACCTGAGGGGTTTTTTTTTTTTTGGCAACAAATTATACAAGCAGGTATGAGGTTAGCAAAGAATTTTAAGACATTGGATATTAAGACAATGTGCTCTGTCTCAAGTAGTGCCTTTCAGACACCACATGTTCACATGCACACACACACACACACACACACACACACACACACACACAATGTAAACCTCCAAGACAATACTTTTCAATATGTCTTATAAATCCTCCAAGGCAATACTTTTCAATATGTCTTATAAACCTATTATGATTTCCCAGAAAACATTATTGCCATAGTAACTTGAAAGCCATTGTATTCAAAATTAAAACAACATTTTTTTTGCTATGCAGAATATTGATTTCTGTTATGTACTGTCACTCAGATTTAATTAGATGCACTTTGGCTTTTTTCATGCTGAGGACCTTGAATCTAAGCAGACACCAATATTTCACTTAACTCAAAGGGAGAGGTTCTCCATATTGTTCATTTACATGCAGTGTTTTCTGGGTTTTTTCCCCATTCATATTAATCCAATTTCCTCATAGTAAAGCCAGGCTGAATACTGAGTGTGTATTTGTTCCTTTCCTGTTAACCCTAGCCTACCATCTAAAAGAATAATTTTTCTGAACTCAAATCTCACTCTGAATGCTTTTTCTCCTTTCCCTGTGCTATAGTTACTCTGAATCTCATTGCTAACCTTCTCAAACTATATCACAGTGTATAATGATTGACATCAATGGATTGCTTCATCATTAAACTGTCCCCTCTCTCTTTCCACAAGTAGCTTTCAGGAATGAAGGACAGAAGAATACAAGTTTTCAGTCAAGTCCCACCCCAGCCCCACACTTCTATTACACCCCTATATTGATTGCTTAATCTCTCCCAGAATTTTATGATGTATAAATTACTTTTGTTTCTATATGAAAAACCAAAAGCTCAGTAAATTCTATTGATGAGGAAATGTAAAACTTTCTTCCAAGCAAGTGCGTTGAGGAGTTACAAAGCCCTGGTTCCTTCCATGTGAGCTGAGAAGAGCTCTCCTGTGTGACCTTTTCCAGGGTGATGTGAACACATTTCTGTTCCTTTCAGTGCTGGCACTGAGACACATCCATCTAAGTCTTATTAGAAAACCAGTGAGCTTATTGTATTTACTTATTAGATGTGTAAGTGATGTGTTGTTTTTCAGAAGAATGGTGGAGTCAAAGGTATCCACAGCACCAAAATACCCACTCCAGAATGGGTGGAGATTCACAAAAGTTGTGCCTCTGAAGTCCCTCACAATTTGCAGTCAGCTCAGCTATTCAGAGAGTCTTCCTTTTCAGGCAATTGTTCCTGCTTATAGAACTTGGAGGAGGGACTCCATAAAAGTTGCAGCTTTTGAGAACTAGCTTAACCTTAACACTAATTTACTTCCTAGGTCTTGTATTTTTATTCATTTCCTGGTTTTAGGACTTTCTCTCTTAGAGGTAACGTTTCAATTCAGAGAAATCACCTAGACAATAAGGCTTTGCTTGTGCAACAAGTGTGGAAGATCCCTTGTTCTCATGCACCCACAGGGGTCAAAGTTTTAGGGAAGGAGGCATCACAGTACAAGGGGAGCCTAAGTCCTAGTGCATAAGGAGAAATAGTCTAGGACCTCTGGGAAAGAAAAATTCGGATTTAAGTGTCTGCTGGAGAAAAATAACAACAAAGCAAAAACAAAATAGTGCTTTGGGTTTCTCGGCACAATAAATTTCCCTAGAAATCTAAAAAGAAAATCAAAAATTGCATAGAGAGATAAGACATCTGGTGAAAAGCTGTGAGGCTGGCATGTGGGCAAGACCAGGTAGCAAATCAGAGCCTGGCCTGCACGGTTCTCCATGGATGAATGGCATGGAGATAACTTCATGCTCTGCACCATACACACACCCTTTGTTTTCAGTTTTGCTGGGAAGATTTGCTCGTGCAAAGAGCTGAGGAACATCTGTCCACACCAGACAAATGAATCTAATATACCATGATTGAAGCTAGATTCAGATTTTTTTTGTGGCTTCTAATAATGTTCACTAATTTGAAATATCACAGGGGGAGAGAAAACTGTTGCTGAGGACTCCTGTGAGGACCTGCACTCTGGCCAAGAAGTCCCCCTGCTATCCATTTATTCCCTGCCTGCCTGGGCCTATGAGACTTCTGGGAGTATACAGTTTACCCAGTGTTTTGGACAGATTTCCTCCAAGTCACTCGATTTTTTTTTCTAGCAGATGACAGCATTATTGTGATTATTTGTCTATAATCAAATTATACTACAAGACTGACACTTGTCTTTGACTCTAGCAGAGAGCTGGGCTTTCTCATCATAACCACCAGCCAGCCAGTGCCATGATACCAAATACAAATGCCAGGCAGCCTAATCAGATGAACAGTGGTGTGTGTGTGTGTGTGTGTGTGTGTGTGTGTGTGTGTGTGTGTGTGCTTGTGAGTATGGATGTATATACATGTGTGTGAAAAATCATGAAGACCCATGTGATTTTTGTCTGCATGATTTTCAAATGTTGAAATTCTAACTCATACTCCCTCAAAGCATGACTACTGCTGCAGACAACATTGTTAAACAGGCTAATGAGTTAAACTGAGGTCCCAAGAGTGATTTCTGTTTCAATATGCAGATGTCCTTTAAGACACTTCATTGCCAGGACACTACTACCAGAATTTTGAGCCAATTAAACTGTTTTACTTTATAAGTTCACCCACATTCAAGTGTGTTGTAGTAATGTAAAATGAACTAAACCCTACACTGCTTCTCTAGGCGAGAAAACCTAGCAGGCATAATGTCCCATCGGTTACCACTGTCCATGTTACTAATGTCCAGATCTGACTTTACCGTGCCTGTGAATTTAGAGCAACAGAGAACTCAAAAGCAATCTAGGGCCTGAACAGATGCCTCAGTGATTAGGAAGCAGGAAAGGAACCAGTCATATGCCAGGAGCCAGACACATGAAGTGGATTTGCTTTATGTCAATTCTCTTTCTCCAGAATGTATTCTTGCAAGAATGAACCCATTCTAGGAAAAAAAGAATTAATTCATTCATAAGAAGGAAGTCCCCAAGAACCAATTACCTTCTGTTAGACCCAATATAAATGCTTCCACCATCTCAGCATTACCATACTGCACAAAATTTCTTGTGCATGTACATTTGGGAAGCATATAAAATCTAAACCACAGCAGGGGACTTCCAATCTGACAAATGCCTTACTCAATAATATGGAACAATTTGTCTGAACCCCAGTCAGCTTCTTCCTGTTAAGCTAATGCTTCACGGAGGTGTGGTGAATCAATGAAAAATTGCATGCAAAGGATGACTGAAGCCTAAGTCACACTTGTTGACTCTCTGTACCTTCTAAAGTCACACAGGAATGATTACTCTCCCCACATACAGAGATTCCAATAAAAAGTCATGAACTCAGATGATTTTATTTCATTTGGCTATGAAATAAAGTTAATGGGATTGTCTTGAAGCAGCTTATAATGGGGTGAGGAATAAAAATCTCATTTAATCCTTGTGAAAGACCAAAGAGGAAGCTGCCCTTCTTAGCTCCCTTTTCAAAATGATGAGACTGAAGATCACTTAATTCTCAAGGTCACACAGCCACAGAGAGTTGTAGAGAGCCTGCAAGTTCTGGCATGCCTGACACAAATCTGTATTTTCTGTAGCTCCTTCTGCCAAATTCCCAAGGAGTCCATATGTCTTTCTTGTTTCCCAAGAACCTTAGCCAGGAGTAGGTGAAAAAGAACCAAAGTTTTAACTATGATGCTTCCTACCTCAAGATACTTGTAGGCATGGGATGTATGGAGGGAGAGAGAACTTTCTACTTCCCTTTCTAGTCTGGATCAGGGGATGGTGAAAGGGGTTTTAGCTAAGAACCAGGTGAATGTGTGTCAAATCTGTGAAGAGAGGTCTTTGTAGGGTGGTGATGTTATCTTCTGCCTCTGGCATTTCATTTTGGAAAACTATAAGTTCACATATTAAAGAAAAAGCTAGGCAGTACATAAAAATTATATATGCTATCTGTCATAATGGAGATACTCTCTATGGTTCTGTCTTCTATCTTTTAAGCCAATTTCTCTCTTAACACAGAAACTTGTATTCCTTGGAAAATTACATCATGACCCTCATAGTGTAGGAATTGGAGGGAATCATAGCCTATCAAAGGCAAACATGATGTCTATTCTATCACCTTTACTCAAACCTCTTTTTCTTTGATATTTTGTTCTTAAAATGAAGTTGTGCATATATTACAGTTTTATCCAAATATCCTAGACTTTCTTCATGACCAGAAGATAGCGTCTTGCAGCACTCCTCCTTTCTCCAGCTCTTCCATTCTTTCTAACTCTTCTTTTGCAGTGAATCTTGAACCTTAAAGAGAGAGGACTGCTGATAATAATATCCATTTAGGGCTGAGCACTCAGTCCCTTATTCTCAGCACTGTGATCAGTTTTGCCTCTCAATGTTGACTGCTGCCCACAAAAAGAAGTGCCTCTGACCAAGGTTACAGGCAACTCAGATCTGTGGATATAAGCATAAATATTTATGAGGCAATTTGGCAACATGAAAATTTAGCAAAATAACAATAGCGGGTTTTACCCAAGAGCCTACGAGATTCCCAGCCATGGGCTTTTCACCAGGATTACGGTACAAAGCAGGAAGTTCCCATTTGTGGAGAAAGCTTCAAATCCAATTAGAAGTGATTACTCCATAACATCATGCCATTATTGCACCAATAGGCACATCTTGCCTGGGAGCTCAGAATGTTGCATTCAGGATCCAGTGCTTGTGTAAAACCATTGATGTGTTTTCTCTTCCAGCAGCCTGCAGACTCTATCACCTTTAGGCACTATGAAAGTTAGGCTATGGCTTTTTATAAACTTTGGGATTCTAAATTGAATTTGACTAAGGTCAGTGATTCACCTAGGATTTCATGAATCACTATGATAATGTCCATTGGAATCTGATCATTTTATTGTTTTTCTTTTCTCTCCTTAGGAAGGAGGACATGAAAAGTTGTTGTTACTAGTTTTCCACTCTTTGCTGTTTTGGCTCTTTGGAGGGGGGAGGGCACCACCCAGCTCCCAAAGAAATCACACATGGAGGCTTATTCTTAATTATAAATGTCTGGCCTTAGCTGAGCTTGTTTCTTGCCAGCTTTTCTTAAGTTATCCCATCTACATTTTGACTTTAGGCTTTTTCATTTTTTCACTTCTGTATATCTTACTTCTACTCTTACTTCTTCGCTGGTTGTATAGCTCGGTGGCTGACCCCTTGTGTCCTCCTTTCCTTGTTCTTTTTCTTTCTCTTATTTTTTTCCACATTTCTCCTATTTATTCTCTCTACCTGCCAGCTCTGCCCATCCTTTCTCCTGCCTTGCTATTGGCTGTTCAGCTCTTTATTAGATCAGATGTTTTAGACAGGCAAAGTAACAAAGCTTCACAGAATTAAACAAATGCAATATAAAAGAATGCAACACATCTTTGCATCATTAAACAAATGTTCCACAGCATAAACAAATGTAATGTATCTTAAAATAATATTCTACAACATTTCCCCATTTTGTCTAAAAAGAAAGGTTTTAACTTTAACACAGTAAAATTATAAACAACAAAAACAGTCATCAAGTTACATTTACAATATTCTGTACACTTTTACTTAGCACATTCAGAGAAAATAATGCATTATCTATCCCATCTTAGTGAATCCAAAGTTTTACACCTAATTCACCTTCTATCATAACCATGGAAAACTGCAATTATAACTGTCTAGTCTTCAACTCCATCAAAGACCCAAAAGGATGTAATATTACCTAACAACAGAGATATTTGACTGCCTGGACAGTCACCCAAAGTTCCTCTGCAACACTGGGACATACATCTTCAGCCTACAGATCCAGAATATCTGGCAGACTCTTCTGTGAAGCAGGAATTTTTGAGGACTGCCCTGCCTTATTTTGACAAAGTTCAACATTCTTTTTCCTGTGTCCTGCATGTCTAATCTGCACATCGCATTGTCAGCAGTCAAACCTAGTGGCTAACCTTGTCACAGTGAAAGAAAACTCCATAAGGAGTTTCTTCAATGCCCATCATCTCTGAAGTAAATTGGTGCTGCCAGGAGCAGATGTGTTTCATTGTCATAAAACACCTTAGTTTAACAAAAAATTTTAAATGCCATATTCTGTATTCTATATAGCTCTTTGAAGTGTTTGAAAATCATTTATCCATCTAAAATATATCTCTATATGGTCTTGAAAACATACCTAACATATCTGCAAATTTGATTGTTATAAATGAATAACAAACCCATGTTTCTTGATTATCTAATATAGTTTATAATGATAGCTTTTAAAAACTAGAATTTTACCTTAAATTTTTAAATGAACTACTTACAATACCTTAAACAAGAGTAGAACATATATACAATATGTTGTAACAAAAATAATCTTAAATTTGTATTAATATACAAAATTCCATTAAACAAGAGTAGAAACATACATTCAGCATGTTATAATAAAAAAATACCTCAAATTTGTATCAATATACGAAAGTCCATACAAATACAAAATATTTGAGATTAATATTGTTTTTAAGTTTAAAGTAGATTCAATATTCTATCCTATTATCGTTCCTATATTCCTCTATTCCCCTAACAAACATCAATGACTCACCAATTAACCAAAAGCCTCCCATACTCCTCTCGGGAATGTGGGTGTTGTGTTTTCTAAACTGCTTTCTGCTGTTTGTGGATGAAGTATCTTTAGGATCCCTGAGAAAACTTGAGATAATGGCCAAGTCATGGGAAGACCAACTATAACCTTTGTTGATATATATCACCTTTCAAGATTCATGAGGTCTCCCTTCATCAAATATGATTCATATTCTACTGGGCGGTGGTGGCGCATGCCTTTAATCCCAGCACTCGGGAGGCAGAGGCAGGCAGAGTTTGAGGCTAGCCTGGTCTACAAAGCGAGTTCCAGGAAAGGCGCAAAGCTACACAGAGAAACCCTGTCTCGAAAAACCAAAAAAAAAAAAAAATCCCTATTAATCTAGAAGGAATCCACAACCTCTCACTTCCTATGAAAACAAAAGCAAAACCTCTTTCACAAAGTAGCACATTTTATTTCTTTTTTAAAGTTACGGCATTCCTAAAGTTTCTAGGCTGGCTTATTTCATCAATCCCTCTTTCAATCCCATGTCTCTTAGCAGCTGTTGTTTGTTTATCAACATTCAAAAAGTTAAAATTCAATAGCATAAAGGATCCAGACTCCCTGTGTATTTCCCATCTCTACGTAGCTTCTTCTTTTTTATTATTACACTTCTCTCTTTAAAGACTTTATTATTTTAAACTATTTCTTTCTTTCTATGACTGTCCATACCCCTTTTCTTTTTTTCTTAAGCCTATTCACATTGTAAAACACACTGGAGTCTATTTAGAGGATTTTATGTCTGGACCTCTTTTATTGAATATCTTTTGTCTTTTTTGACCTCATGAGCAAATTTTGGACAGCTAAGCTACACCTGGATCCTCCACACAGATCTTTTGGCTGGCTATGCCTGCTTTTAGGTTCATAAGAGCCAAGCCTAAAGCCTGTGGCCTGGTTGGAGGTTTGTTTGACTTGAAACCTCATTCAATCCCTAGCTATGAAATGCTGGGTGGCAGGTGTTTTTTACTTAGCTTTTGTTTCTATGTAGCATTGAATATGCTGTTTAAATGCTCTGCTATACACCAGGGTTTATTAAAGGAGCCGTATTTTTTTTTCAGCTTTCTCAGCTCTAGATAGATATTCAGCCTCATGTTAGTATGCCAAAATGTTCATTGTTTTTGTTTTGTTTTGTTTTACTTGTTGCTCTTTTGGCTTTTTTAGGAGTGCACCACCCAACTTCCAAGGAAATCACACGTGGAGGCTTATTCTTAATTATAAATGCCTGGCCTCAGCTTGGCTTGTTTCTTGCCAGCTTTTCTTAAGTAATCCCACCTACCTTTTGACTTTGGGCTTTTCTTTTCTTACTTCTGTATATCTTATTTTTATTCTTACTTCTTGGCTGGTTATGTAGCTGGGTGGCTGGACCTTTGTGTTCTCCTCTCCTTATTCTCTTGCTTTCTGTTCTTTTCCTCTCAAATTTCTCCTTCTATTTATTCCCTCTACCTGCCAGCCCTGCCCATCCTTTCTCCTGCCTTGCTATTGACCATTCAGCTCTTTATTAAATCATCAGGTGTTTTAGACAGGCAAAGTATCACAGCTTCACAGAGTTAAACAAATGCAACATAAAAGAATGCAACCCATCTTTGTATCCTTGAAGAAATGTTCCACAGCATAAACAAATGTAATACATCTTAAAATAATATTCTACAACAAAAAGTTGACACTGATTGGCACCTGTTTGTATAGTATCGCCTTGAGGATCTGCCTAGACTGCCTTTTCTAATTCTACTTAGCTCATCTGCATCTCTCCATGATGATCTTGCAGCCAGATTTATTTTTAGACTTGTCAAGTTTTCAGAATTGCTCCTGCTTTTTATTCATTAATCCATCCCATAAGTTAACATCTTCTCCATCAAAGGCATTATATGAGACTTACATGATCATTACACAGCTTGAGATGACTGAGAGGGCTCCCTCCCATCTGTCAGGAGCTCTTATCCACCCTCCACAATACCAATGAGACAGATAAGCCTAGCATGTCTAGCAAAGTGGGAAGGGAATGGAGGAGACATGAATCTTCAATACAAGGGTTTTTTTTTTTTTTTTTTTTACTAAAATAGGGGTTGACTGAACAGTACTGACCCCTTAATGCTACAGTTCTGATCTTCCAGGCAAGACGTGCCCACTGACATAATAATGGCAAGACTGTTATGGGGAAACCACTTCTGATTGAATTTGAAGCTTTCTCCACAAAATGAAATTTTATGCCTGACAAATGGGGTTTGAAAAAATATATACTTAAAATGTGTAATTTCTGCTCAGTATTTTATGATACATCTTGAAATAAAGCCATAGTAAGGATCTCAGCTCCAGCCAACAGAACTTGTCTTAAGTTAGGTACCAAGAACATTTCATTTCCCATATGTGCATGTTCTTAAAAAGAGGTGAAGCAGGAAAGAAATACTTCAATGGCTTGTGCGTCTTATGGAGTCTTTTAAGCTCCTAAACCATTTTTTTTTCTGGATGGCTGTGACATGATCTCCTTTGAGTATACATTGAAGCATGACTTAGAGGCATAAAGAAGTGGTGGTGGGTCTATCTTCATCACATAACATCTCTGAGATTTGATTCTGCCATGTAAAAGCATGTCTGGATAAGGAGCATGCCTTTTCAACATTGTTATAATTTTTATAATACAATACCTATAAGCCTTACCTGCACTCAGTGTGTCTCTACTTAGTGTAATTTTGAAATTTTCAAATCTTTAAATCTTCTTAAAAACAAGGAACATCCTTACTATCACAGTTATCTATGTTGCTGATTTTCTATGTTCAAGCTTCAAGGACTTATTTTTTAAAGTAGAAACTCTGTTTTGCTTAATTTTATCCCAATTACTACTACCAATTTTCTCTTTCTTTCGTTTTTCACCTTAACTGTGATGTTTCTCTCGTGTCAAAAACTAGTGATCCACATCCTTAATCACAAGCAATTAAGTCACAGTGAGTTATCTCTGCACCTCTGGAATGTATGGAACTTCACACCCTATCTAATACAACTGCTAGTATAAATCACAAAATAAAATATCTGTCAATAAATGTGTTGATTAATATTTAAATTCAGAGTTGAATATTACTAAATTCCAAATAGTTATACACATAATTTACCATTTGTATTATTAAATATACAAATATGTATACACACATAAACATATACATATATATAGCATACATAGCACTTAATACGTTTGCTTTTACAGTAACAATAACATACTATGTTAACACATTTTCATCAGCAATATATGTAACAGAGTGCTTATTCAGTTCTTTACAGATGAGGCCCAGTTCAGCACTTTGAAATTTCAAATATCTTACTAATTTCAAGAAAGGCTAATATATAAAGTATGTGTATTTACTAATGTATTATGTATGCCTTGATATATATCAGAGAATACATATCAATAAGCTAAAAGGCCTTAAAGGTCTTCCTTTCTGCACGAAAGGCAGAAGTGATATGTATATATTTTCAAGGCCTAGTAGATAGTTTTCCAATTGCCTAATTCATCTGTGTGCCTCTCATACTCCAACAGAAGTGTTCATAAATGACAAGGAAACCATATCTCTCAGGAATAACTTCCTCACATAGCTGGAAAGGATGGAACAGAAGCTAGTGTAATTTTTGTACCTAGCCCATTTACCCATTAACCTATTAACTTTTGTCTTTCTTAACAAATTTTAGTAGAAAATAAAGACACATATCAATTAACATTATATGAGAGAAAAATGTTCCTATTATCTAGAATCATACAATAGCTTTCCTAGTCCCAATACTGGTTTATGTGAAGTCTTAAATAATTTGTTCTTCATGCGAATGCATGAAGGTGAGTGTTTAAAAATTATTTAAAAATAACTCTTGCAAGGAAATGTTCAGTGGGAGGCAATTCTCTCTCTCTCTCTCTCTCTCTCTCTCTCTCTCTCTCTCTCTCTCTCTCTCTGTGTGTGTGTGTGTGTGTGTGTGTGTGTGTGACACCAGACTCAGAGCCTTATGCATGATATGCCTTTTCTTTAACTATACCCCCTACCAACCTATACCCACTATGCTCAGGCAGTTCTTTTTAATATAAGCCGTCCTTGAGCATATCACAGACTATTTCAGCCACTGTTTTCCATCTGTCTGATCTCTGCAAAGTGGAGCAGATGTAAATGGTAGAGTTCTGAGCCATTCAATTACACTTCATGCACCACTGACCCAAACATTTCTCCTAACTTTTATCTGAGTTGGTGGCAGATGTACGAATGTCAAAAAGCATTTCCAAATTAAAGATGGAAACATATTGTATGTTGGTTAATATGGCCACAATATATGTAAATGGAAAAAATGTGTCACCACTATAGCAAGAACCATAATGCAAAGGGAGACAGAGTGAGTATGTATTTCATATTTCTTCATTGTTACTTGTATGATCCCAAAAGATAATAAAAAGCACAGTGTCAGTCTTGCAACAGAATTCTGGGCTTCCTGCAATGTGTGAAACATCAATGCAAAGCTAATGGGTTTGGGCTGTGTTGGCCCCTTCCTTTTGCCAATCCATGACATCTTGGTAAAACCATTGTATCTGTGAGGGTCTTTATAGATAAGTCAATTGTCAGCATTGAGGATGATGGGACCAACTTTTAGGACTCTGAATTACCAGAAAGCATGTCAGTAGTTGATTGACTGAAAACCATCCTATCAATCTCCTAATTGAAGCACAGATCCATGCAATTTGTGGATTACCAATTAATATCCAATCAGTTTATTGGATGCATATTATTGACTAAACCAGCTTTATAGTTTATTTTAGAGATGCAGGTATAAAATTGGAAAAGGAAGAGAAAGTTAATCATGAATAATCTATCAATGCTATGGGCCCTGTGAATAGTAGAACTCTGTGTTGTCTGGAGAAAGAAAGATTTTCCTACTGACCTTGAAGCATGGACTGTTGCAAATCAAGTGCCTAAGACGAAATTACACAGAGATTCTGACAGTGAAAGGTGAGGTGTACAGAGAGAGGACATGAGTAAACACCTCCATGTACATCGCCATTTGAAAGACTCCAAGAAGTTTGTTGTGGGATTGTGCTTTCTCGATATGGCAATGGAAACTACCTCTATGAAATCTCAATGTCATGGCCTCCTAAATAACATCTGAACAATCTAGCACCAGTTGTCCTCCCAATACTGATGAGGAAAACTATATGGGACCCCACTCTGAGCTGAAGAGCTACGGGGAAAATAAGTCTTTGGCATGGGTGAGCAACTGATTTGTTATCCAGTTTTGGAGTCGTCAGCCCTAGAAACATGTAGGTAAGCAACACTGAACAAACTCATCATGTTGTATTTATATGTTGATTAGTTTATATGTATATGCAATAACAATAGTTGTAGAAGAGGAGGTTGTGAACCGGAAGTGTAATATGTGGGAGAGGTAGGAAGAACGAGAGGGAGGAATGAAATAATGCAATTATATTTTACTTAAATAAAAGGACTACTTTTGACTGCAAAGGTAAGTTACTTGAATGGAAGAGTTTTAGCTAAAAACCATACATTTGAAAACTAATACAGAATATTAGAGGTAATTTTGCTGGACCACCCTTTCATTGACTACTTGTTTCCAGTGCTTTGTCACAAACATACAACGTGTATGTTCCTAGAATACTGAATTTGATGTTACCCAGTTCCATACATAGGACCATCATTATGTCTGACATTATCCAATCTTGATTCCTCCTTTCTGCCTGGTTCTGTCAATTTGAAGAACTGCTCCTCTATCAGAAACGACATTGGCCTATAATAGAAGTAACAGTCCCTTGCCATGTTATTCTAGACCTAGGTCTTTCTCTGAATTTGTTTTCCTCTCACCTACCACAAAAACCATTCATGATCCAAAGCAATATTCATGGTAGTTTAACTCTGCAATGCTCACATTTTAACCAAGCAGATCTGACTGGCTTTGGAAAGATGCCCAAATACAAAGAGGAGCTACAGAAGTCCCTGGGCCTCTGTCAGTACCTCTGTTGGTGGAGTTCCAGCTAGGCTTCACCCCTACACAATCGCAATACAATCTGCAGAACAGAGGGACTGAACATGCCTGAGTTCTCCATTTAAACCACTTTGAGCAAAACATATATTATGTGAGCATATCTGTTGCAACCTTCATGCCCAGTGGTAATTTTGCAAAATTACTGAAAATCTATTTTAGGGCAAACTTGGCATTTAAATTAGGTGGTTTTAATTAGCATCTTGACTGCATGCAGTCAACAGCAGGAAAGGAAGGATGGAGAAAATTATATCAGCTTATTTTTGTTGTGGAAAAAAATTATAAAAGGATAATACACAGCAAAAATAACTCCACATAATTTGATGCAAGATAACATGCCATTTTTTGGAACCTCCACATGATCTGAACAAAAATGTCATGTAATTTAAAAAAAAAAATTACAGTGGTAAAATTTTTTATCCTATATGTAACTTATATACTGAAGGACTCTTTTAAAGTCTCCTTCTTACATTATCCATACATTTCCCATTCTTCTCCACAGATACTGCTCTGCTTGTACAGCCACTCTGACACAGATGCTAAATGAGCGCTCATCTCCATCTCTCCCCACCCTCATTATTGATGATTGCATGTCATTCAAACCAGAACTCAAAACTTAATTGTAGCCTGTGTAACCATAACCTTGGTCCCAAATGTTACCTATGTTCTGAGAGTAACAAATCCTATGTGGCCACATGGGAAGATAGTAATATCATTTATGTTTGACTTGTACCTAGGTAGCATCCTGGGCAATAAATAGTCTCATTTAAACTTCCTAGTAGTCCTGTGAGATGTACGCTCTTATTCTATCCTATTTTACAAGCCAGGAGACAAAGACACAAGTTTCTTTTCCCAGTCAGTGCTGGTAAAGAGGAGAACTTGTTTGACCCCAAGCCAATTGTAGGTGAAACTTACAGTGATGTATATTTGCCAATTATGAAAAAAGTACACCCATCCTCTGTGTGTGTGTGTGTGTGTGTGTGTTTACATGATTGTGTGTGTGTGTGTCTGTTCCTGTGTGTTTGGAGGCAAAAAGTCAGCATTAGATATCATTCTTTCCACCTTGTTTTTGAGACGAGGTCCCTCACTGAAGGGAAGTGAAGCTGGCTTGTATGGCCAAGAAACCCAGCAATTCCAAGATCTCTGCTTCTAAAGTACCGTGAGTCTCAGATTCTACAGCTGCCTATGAATTTGAACTCGGGTCCTCCTGCTTGTGTGGCTGACTGTTTACTAAATAAAACATCCTCCCAGGCCCTCCAGTCATTTTTGTTTCAACAACAAAATAGATTCATTACTTACACGTCAACAACTTGGCAGCATTTACCAGTCTATTATGTCATATTTTTGTCTGTTTCTTTCATGGAATCAGGCATAGAGAGAACACAAGGCCAGAAAAGTGGGATAAATGTCATAGGCAGTGATGAAAGATGGAATTTTCCTTAGTATTTATAGTTCAACATATCATTACTATCCTGGAGGAATATTTAGACTGAATATATTTAAAGATTTTTGTATGATGTGGAATTTAAAAATAGTGATTGGGAATAGACTATGAATAATTTCATTTTATTTATTATTATTATGAAACTATTGTATTAGTTTTCTGTAGTTATATCGGAAAGCTGAGATTCCACCATTCTGTAACACATTTTAGCCCTTGTTCTTTTATAATAGAAAACTCCCAAATTCTCAGATTGGTTTAGCTACAATCTGAAATCAAACAATGCAAAGATGAGGTTTTATCCATAATGGAAACTGTCTCTTGCCATACAGTAGAATTTGGCTTTGTTTCGGTGCGGTAGAAGTGGCTGCATGGTTTGGGTAGGAGCATTCTGCCAAGGGCTTTGTTAGAGTCTCAATGGTTTCTTCTTACTCTGTTGTGATGTTGCCTCCTGAACTCAATGAAGTTTGATATTATTACAAAGACAAAAGGGATTCCACTTACATAGTGCTACACTCCTGTGCAACAGCTTGGTGAGTTCATGGCCCACACCAGGCAGCATGCAGAAGTGATGACCCATTGCAGGGAGCAGCTGGAAGCCTGGTCATTTCAGGAATGGCTAATGAAATGAAAATGTAGTTGTGTCTTTGGGAGCTTTGCCACCACATTCAGAGTATGAGCAACTCCTGTATGGAAAAATACAGATCTCTTTTCTTTTAATTTAAATAATTTTTTTTCCATTTATTTTATATACTGATCTCAGTTTCCCCTCCCTCCTGTCCTCCCAGTCATCCTTCTCCCACTGCCCGATGCTTCCCATCTACTTCTCTCCCCTTCCACTCCTCCTGTTCTCCATTCAGAAAGGGGAGGCTTCCTATGGGCTTGAGCAAAGCATGGCACATCAAGTTGAGGCAGAACATAGCTCCTCCCCCTGCATCAAGGCTGGGCAAGATAATCTAGCATGGGGAACTGGCTCTCAAAAGGCAGATAAAAACCAGGAAAAGTCCTGATCCCACCGCTAGGAGCCCCACAAAGCTACACAACAGCCAAATACATGCAGAAGGCTTGGGACGATCCCATGGAGGTTCCCCGACTGTTGGTCCAGACTCCATGAGCTCCCATGAGCCCAGTACAGCCACCCCTGTGGGTTCCTCCATTGTGATCCCTCTGGCTCATATAATCCCTCCTCCCTATCTTCAGCAAGACTCCCGCAGCTCAGCCCAGTGCTTGGCTGTGGATCTCTGCATCTGCTTCCATCAGTTACTAGATAGACTATCTCTGATGACAATTAGAGTAGTCACCAATCTGATTACAGTAGATAGCCAGTACAGGAATCCTATCCACTATTGCTGAGAATCTTAGCTGAGGTCATCCTTGTGGATTCCTAGAGATTTCCATAGTGCCAGGTTTCTCCCTAACCCCAAAATGCACCCCCCATCTTTCATTTATCTTCTCTTCTGTCCTGCCTTCAACCCACCCCCCACAACCAACCCAGACAACCCTCTCCTTCAACTTCCCATCACTCTACCTCCTTTCCCTGCCCCATATTTCACCCAGCATTTCCTCTCCATTTCCCTTTCCCAGGAAAATCAATGCATCCCTCTCCAGGGCCTCCTTGTTATCCATCTGCTTTGGGGCTGTGGGCCATAGGTTGGCTGCCCCATATTTTACTCCTAATATCCACTTATGAGTGAGTCATACCCTGTTTGTCTTTCTGGGTATGGGTTACCTCACTCAGAATGATTTTTTTCTAGTTCTGCTGATTTACCTGTAAATTTCTTGAGGTCATTGTTTTTTATAGCTGAGTAATACTCCATTGGGTAAATGTACCACATTTTCGTTATCCATTCTTTGGTTGAGGATCATCTAGGTTGTTTCCAGGTTTTGGCTAGTACAAATAATGCTGCTATGAACACAGTTGAGCAAGTGTCCTTGTGGTATGATTGAGCATCCTTTCAGTTCATGACCAAGAATGGTATAGCTGGGTCCTGAGGTATATTGATTACTAATTTTCTGAGAAATCTCCATATTGATTTCCAAAGTTGCTGTACAAGTTTACATTCCCACCAGCATTGGAGGAGTGGAGTAAGAGGAACATAAGCTGTCACCAATATTTTTTATCTTAGCCATTCTGATAGGTGTAAGATGGTATCTCAGAGTCATATATTGATTTACATTTCCCTGATGACTAAGGATGTTGAGCAATTTCTTAAATGTCTTTTGGCCATTTGAGATTCTTCTGTTGAAAATTTTCTGTTTAGACTTGTACCTCATTTTTTATTGGATTATTTGGTAGTTTAATGCCTACTTTCTTGAGTTCTTTATATATTTTGGAGATCAGCCCTCTTTCAGATGTGGGGTTGGTGAAGATCTTTTCCCATTCTGTAGGTTGCCCTTTCATTTTCTTGACCATGTCCTTTGACTGACAGAAACTTTTCAGTTTCAGGAGGTCCCATTTATTAATTGTTGATCTCAGTGTCTGCTGCTACTGGTGTTATATTCAGAAAGTAGTCTCCTGTGCCAATGCATTCAAGGCTCCTTCTCACTTTCTCTTCTGTCAGGTTCAATGTAACTGGATTTATGTTGAGGACTTTGATTCAGTTTGACTTGAGTTTTGTGCATGGTGATAGATATGGATCTATTTGCATTCTTCTACATATTGAGATCCAGTTATGCCACCATAATTTGTTGAAGATATCTTCTTTTTTTTTCCACTGTAAAATTTTGGCTTCTTTGTCAAAAATCAGGTGTTCAAAGGTGTGTAGGTTTATGTTAGTGTTTTCACTTCAATTCCATTGATCCATATGTCTGTTTGTTTGTTTGTTTGTTTGTTTTTTGACAACACTAAGCTGTTTTTATTACAGTAGCTCTGTAGTAGAGCTTGAAGTCAGGAATGGTGATGCCTCCAGAAGTTCCTTTATTGTACAGGACTGTTTTAGCTATCCTGAGGTTTTTTTTTTTTTTTTTTTTCCGTATGAAGTTGAGTATTGTTCTTTTGAGGTATGTGAAGAATTGTGTTGGGATTTTGATAGGGATTGTGTTGAATCTGTAGATTGTTTTGGTAAGATTTCCATTTTTCCTTTATTAGTCTTACCTATCCATGAGCATGGGAGATCTTTCAATTTTCTAATATCTTCTTCAATTTCTTTCTTTAAACACTTAAAATTCTCACTATACATGTCTTTCACTTGTTTGGTTAGAGTTACCCCAACGTATTTTATATTATTTGTGGCTATTGTCAAGGGTATTATTTCATGCTTAACATTTGTGTATAAAAAGACTATTGATTTTTTTTTGTTTTAGTTAATCTTGTATCATACCACATTACTGAAGGGTTTTATTAACTGTAGGAATTTCCTAGTAGAATTTTTGGGGTCACTTATGTATACTATCATATCATCTACAAATAGAAAAATTTTTACTTCTTTCTTTCTTTCCAATTTGTATCTCCTTGATCTCCTTTTGTTGTCTTATTGCTCTAGGTAGGACTTCCAGTACTATATTAAGTATATATAAAGAGATTGACAACCTTGTCTTGTTCCTGATTTTAGTGGAATTGCTTTCAGTTTCTCTCCATTTAATTTGATGTTGGCTTGCTGTATATTGTCTTTATTATGTTTAGGTATGTTCATTGTATCCCTGATCTTTCCAAGAGATGATCATGAAGGGGTGTTGGATTTTGTCAAAGACTTTTTCAGCATCTAATGAGATGATCATTTTTTACTTTTAGTTTGTTTATATGATGGATTACATTGACATATTCTTGTATATTGAACCATCCCTGCATCTTTTATACAGATGAAACATATATTTGGTTAAATACTAAATACTAAATCATAAAATGGCACATAGTGTACTGGAAGGACCACAGGAATTTTATTTCAGATTTGTAGACTCTATACTAGGGACATGGTGCTACTGCCTTCTTCCCTCAGGGGTCAGATGCTTAATGTCTCTGTAATGATTTTACTCAATGAATGAGAAGGATGATGTCTACCTGCCATAATGAAGAAAGTAAAAATAATGAAATATAGAATATGTAGGAAACACACAAACATTAGGGAGGGTCACTCATGATTAATAGAGGCCATGTAGCCTTCTAAAGTGCCTGGTGGAAGCTAAGTGGATAGGTAATCCTGTAAAATATTCCAATGTGGAACTTTATGAAGAATGAAAATAAAGACAGTTTCCCCGACACAGTTTGGATTCATATGACAACAACAAAATTAAATGAACACTGAAATTTGGACTGTTATTTCATTCCAAATCTGAAGAAGTTGAAGACTGAAATAAACCAACAAATGTTTGTATTTTATGCTTTACAGTTACTTTCTGTAAATAATCTCTTCCATTTTTTTCTTTCTTTTATTTATGGGGCAGGGTCTCACTTTATAGCCCTGCCCTGCAGCCAAAGATCCTCCTGCCTCAGCCTTTCACGTATGCTGGATAGTAGTCTATTCTGAGGCAAGTTCTTAGCCCACATACATGGATACAATCTGAAAACATACATACTCCATCCTTGTCAGTGGAAAAGATACATGGAGCGATAGGCATGTAAATCATGAAATGAAACATTGGACAAGGAGAAGAACATGGCTGAGCTGTTAAGGGTGCAACTGTGGTGAACTCTCTAAGCCAGCTGCTCCCAGATGAACATCACTGGGAAGCTGTGACCTTCCTACCAAGGAACCTGCTGCAGCTAGTTCAAGATTATTGGGTGGTCTCTGAGCAGAGAGGTAGTGTGTAGCTAGAGTTTTCCTGCCTGGCCCACAGTCAGGGCAAATCTCTCTCACCCGCCAGTCCCACAGCCACTCAGACCCAACTAAGTAAACACAGAGACTTATATTGGTTACAAACTGTATGGCCATGGTAGGCTTCTTGCTAACTGTTCTTATAGCTTAAATTAATCCATTTCTATTAATCTATACCTTGCCACATGGCTCGTGGCTTACCGGCATCTTCACATGCGGCTTGTCATGGTGGTGGCTGGCAGTGTCTCTCCCACCCAGCTTCCTGTTCTCTCAATTCTCCTCTCTGTTAGTCCCGCCTATACTTCCTGCCTGGCCACTGGCCAATCAGTGATTTATTTATTGACCAATCAGCAACACATTTGACATACAGACCATCCCACAGCAGTAGTGCCAAGTTTCCATACTCATATTGGAGAATTGATCATTCAGTGCATCTCTCCTCTAAGAATCACCTTCTCCATATGATACCATTGCACACCAGGACTTAAGAACCTGGAGCGGGAACTGTAGATGTGTCACTAATGACATGTGAAACTGACAGAGTCCTCAAGGACAGACTTAAAAATGAATTTAGGAAACAAAATGAAACAATGTTCTTCAAAATGCCTTGGCTTCCTACACTGAATCAAATTTTTTGTCTTGGAGAGTAAAAGGAAAAGGTGTGACAGGCTAACAGGCAGATGTTCCAACAGCATGATTCTGGTGACTCATGGAAAAGGAGCCATGGTTCACAGTACATCTGCTCCACCAGTTATAAAAGGGGCAGAAGCCGCTAGAAACCAAACAGTGGCTCTCAGGTGTGTGTGTGTGTGTGTGTGTGTGTGTGTGTGTGTGTGTGTGTGTGTGTGAGACATCTCTGGTACCCAGTATAAGAAATAGACCTATTCCAATGCACATTTGAGCCCTAATTAACTCATAATTTAGGAAGAAGAGGAAAATAGGTAGGGCAGAAGAGGTTAAGCCTGATCAAAGCGAATACATTTTCAGAAAATAATGTCATGGAAACAGTATCCATGTAAGATTTTACACTAAGTGCTGAAGGCAGCATCTGGAAGGATGGGGCCACCTAATATTGTTCTTCTTTTCCTTTACAGTATAGGTAGCTTCTTACAAACCCCTGGTCATCATGAAGAGTGTCAGTGAAGTGTGAAGCCTCCTCACCCGAACAGATATGCTATTGGCCCTAGGTCCATTTCTCTCCTGCCACTTTCGATGTAACACTTTCTAGTTAGAAGTTGTTTAAATAGCCAACTTTATGTTTAATCTTCACAAGTCACAAAATTGCTCATTATAAACCCTTTAAAATCATAGTCCTTATAGTTATACATTGTTTTTTAAATACATGTATTCATCTATAGTCTTCTGTTATTAGACAGTGAGGTTTTATTTCTGTCACTCTTACACTGTATGTGTGTGTGCACCTGCATGCACATGTGCAACGGTACACTAATGCCACAGCACTCAAGCGCAGATCAGAAGTTTGCTGTTTGTTGTTTTGTGTATTTTGGGTTTTTTTTTTTTTTCATCAAACTTAGGTCTTCAGCTTCTGAAGCAAGCACCTTTATCCTCTGAGTCATCTCCCTGCTCTCTATCCCCATTTTTAAAAATGCATTCTTGTTCATCAAGAGTTTATTTTCTTTAAATGACAGTGTGTAGTAGAGTTATGGGCCATGAAAGTAGTTGGGGTTTTATTTATAACCCTGAGATGAGTTTTTCAATTGTATTCAGCTAAGCAAATGCAAAGTCTGACTTTTCAGCACTTCTCAGATGCAGGGTCTGTTAGTTACTATAACCTTCTTTTCAGAAAAGGTCTGAGAATTAGTCATTAATCTGTCTCCTGAGAAAAAGAACATAGAGTATTTTGCAGAGAGCTGCTAATTAATCCTCCCCACTCTCTGGCAAGACAGGGAGTTGGAAACCTCTCCAGTGCCATGTTGCCTGGGAAATGTTGCTAATCGATGTGACAGGCACCAAGTCCAATTTTGCAGATGTGGGAGTGCCCTCTTGCTAGATGCTTATGGCTGCTTGTCAGAATGGCCCGGCTGGCTCCATAGGGTTTCTAGAAAACTCTGGTTGTTGCATCTGTCCTGCCTAGTGTACTGTAAGCACCTGGGAGCCTCTGTGTCCAGGTAGAGTGTCCAGGATGAGTTCTGTAGGCAATGATGAAACTTGTCTCTTCTTTGAGAGAATATCCTGAAATACTGTGTACAAATTCCCCTCAGGTTGGCTCCCACTGGACTGAGCACCAGCCTTTTATTGGGTCTTTATAATGGTTCATATAATTTTTCATTTTGAAAGGGCCTGTTCTTCTATTTCATACATTTATAAAATATAATAGGTCTATGCAAGTCTGGTAGAGTTAATGTTTGTTTAGATATTGTTTTTTACTTTCTATTTGGAAGAAATTTCAACTTTACTGAAAAGTTACTAAACTGGGAGTGATTCAGAAATTACCACCTATGGGCTAGGAAGATATAGCTCAGTGGTAAAGTGATTGCCTTACAAACCCGAGGTCCTAGGTTTAATCACCACATCTGGATGAAGTGGTACATCTTTATAATTCCAGAATTGGGGAGCCAACCTAGCCCACTTGGTGAGTTTCAGGTCAGGGAGAGAGACTGTCTCCAGATAGAGAGACAGAGACAGAGAGAAGTTGGCAGCCCATGAGGAATGACAACTGAGGTCAACTTCCTACCACCACATATATGCTCATGTACACCAGCACACACACACGTGACTCTCCCACACACATCTTTCTCAGGCTCAACTAGTGATAACATTACCTCAGTGTTTTATTGTTTCCTGTGTATCTAGGAACCAGTTGATCAATATAAAACTTTTTTCTGATGTGTAAATTGTCCATTTTCTAAGTATGTCAAGGTATTTAATTTCCCAGGTGCTGTTAGTGTGCAGCAGGTAGAGTCAGCTTGAAGAATGGAGATGTCCCAGGAAACATCACCTCTGGGCACACTGGCTACCCTGGGGCTACTATTTCCTGGACTTGGAGATATGCTCTGCCCTTGTTAATTAGGTAGATTCCCAGAGACTTTCTTTCAGGTACCTGCTGTTCTTGAGTGGGTCATCACTTTGTGTTCCCTTTCCCTGGAGTACTTATCAATTTCCATTCCTTCTTTGGGTCACATTTTTCTATTCCTGGAAACATCTCTGCTTCAAGAACTAGCTAAATATCCATGTTTTTCTCACACTATGCACACATACTTATTATCCTGCATATTTATGCATTTTTGAGTGTACGTGGACACAATGGCAGCAGAGCAATCAGTGCAGTTCTAATCTTTCTTCATGAGGATTTTCCCAAGTATAGGTATGAAGAGTGATGGGGAGCTACTCTAGGGCAGGACAGATGCAAGTGAGAGGAAAGAGAGCAGACATAGTTTTCATGATGTGAGGTTAAAACTGCAGTGATTATCTGCTACCAGGGGTTGCATAAATATGCATAGTTGTAATGTGTGCATGATGTGGTGGCATCCCTTCTGTACATTGAGAGAATCTGGAAGGATGTCACTTCAGATCTTGGCTTCTATATTCCATTTTTCTCCAATGGAAACAAGGGTGCTTTGTAGAAATGACTGCTTCAAATGAAAATATAAGGAATCACAAGAAAGCTGTTTTTGTGTGTCTGAAAGCAAGGTGGTTCTGATTCTTAAACTTGGGGATTTGGCATATAAGCAAAATAATGACATTTTCTGAATCAAGCACATTTCATGGGGATAATTATCCTCTGTTTCTATCCATGTATGGATGCAGTGGTTCTTCATTGTTACGTGATATTCCACTATATGCACATGCCATGCTTTCGTTCTTCATTTATCCATCAACAGACAGGTTGTTTCATTAGCCAACTATTATTATATTGTTAGGATAAACACGAGAGAACAGTTGTCTCTTTGATATACTGATTTCATTTCCTTCTAAGTACATATCTAGAAAGAGGAGTGCTGGGCACTCTGTTAATTCTATTTTTAGAATATCTTTACAAACTTTTATTCACCTTTCCCATAATGGTTGTAGCAATCTACATTCTTATAGAGGTTCTGTTTTCATATATCCATCAATGGATGTTAATTATTCATCTTTTCAAGAGAGAGAAAAGAGGAAGGTGTAAAGGCATAGGTTCAAGGCTAAAAAGAGTCTCATGGATAAAATAAACAAGTCTCAGGGTCAAATGTACAACTGACTTTAGTTGATAATGTGGCAGGACTCTTGCTAAATAAACCAAGTTCAAGTTCCCCCTGCTCCTGGCATACATGTGGGTACCTGTAAGAGATAACAGAAAAGTTGATCTCTTTTTATTATAGTACCAATTTGAAAATATGTCTCATAGTATCACATTCTATATATTAAATATACACAGTGCTTTTAAATGATAGGATACAGTAGAAGGACACGTAGCCTGCTGAAAAAGTAATAATTTGGGACAAAACTGATATTAGCCAAGTATTATAATAAAAGATGACAGTCACAAATTATGCTCATTGAATAAAATAGTAAAAAGTAAATTTCAATGTAAATATACTAACAAATAAGATACATATTTGATGAATGTCATGTTTCTATAGCTCAAAGTGTCCTTTTCACAAAATATCTGTTAATTATAATATAAAAGAGTAAATTTACTGTGGAAAACTTGTCACATGCTGACTTAATAGAATGATCAGTGTGGACTACCATTAACAATGGAAAAATCCTAAAGGATGAAATCTGAAGAATAAGACATCATATCAATAATGTGTGATTACAAATCTTAAATTTAATGCTAGAACTAAAGTAAGAAAGCCCAAGTTCAAATATTCTGTGAAATACAATCATCCTGATATATTCTAAAGGGGAAACATTAGAAAAGTCAAGGGCAGATAAAGGAATGTCTCACCCTGAAGAATGGATGTTACATTATGGGTGCATAGAATACTTAAATCTCACTCAGGTCCATTTGTCACTGAGGACATTATTGGGACAATTAGTGGCACATTTTGGTGCATGCTGATTACATGATAGCTCTGTAGTAGAGTTGATCTCCTCATTGTAAGTGTTGTGCTATGATTATGCATGAAATCTTCCTTTTCTGTAAGAAATACAGCCAATGTGTGGGAAACATTTCAATGTGGGAAGTTAGCTGAACATCAAATCAGTAATTTGCTTCTGAGGAGTTCAGGCAATGTATTTCTTGTACTCTAGTAGCAACTGTTCCCTGTAAGTTTAGGGTTATTTTAAAATAAGAATAGGAGCGTAGAAGAGAAGGGAAACAAGACTGAATGCAGTGTGATATGCAAGTGTTATTTCTAGGTGAAATGTTCTGTTTCCAGAGGCTGCTGGTGTGATTTATGAAGGTTAATAGTAGTAACACAACTGTTTGCCACACTATGTTCAGAGGTGAAATTGATTGTTGTCTGTGCATTACATTTAGTCCAGAAATGTGCAATTAATTTAATCCCAATGCAGTTAAGTAGAAACAACATTGGAGTTTCTGTTCTAATACAGTTCTTGGTTTAAAAACAGGAGAAATAGCATATTACGCTATGTCCTTGGAGGCATTTGTGTTACCTTTCAATTGTTCACTATTAATTATGAACACAGCATTGCCTTTGTTCACTTTGACATGAAGACTGCAATGAATCATGACTAATGCTCCAGCTAGTGTTCTCAAATGATGACTTGGTCTAGGTCTCACCTATTGCTATGGATGACTTCTTGCCAGTCGCCTGAGATCTGAAGATCATCCAAAAATTACACTCTAAATAATTCAGAAATCGGAGCAAGAAAGTCTATTATATAAATTGTAGCTTGGTGAGCCTTTCAGAGTAAAATGTCCTCATTTTTTTTCATTTTCATTTGTTTTATTTCTAAAGGAGGGTTACTGAGAGAGGGTTTCATGAAAATCAGTCTGACCTCCAACTGCTTATGATACTGGGGATGACCTTGACCTTTGGATCTTCTTATCTCTACTTCCTAAGTATTTGGTTTACAGGTTTGTGCCACCACACCCAGTTTATGTATTGTTAGAGATCAGAGCTATGGTGTTAAACATGCTCAGCAAGTTCTATCCCAACTGAGCTACATCTCCAGCCCATCAAAGTGAAATCTATACTTTTTTTTGAAACATGCCCTTGCATTATCTGGTTGTATATGAAACAATCAAACTGAATACCTTATTGCCAAATGTCCCTTCATTTATGAAGGCTTTAAATTGAGTAAGACAGATATGCTTTGATCACATAAAAGAAAAAGAAGGCAGGAATAAAGGAAGGAAGAAAGGGAGAGAGGGAGGGAGGAACGAAGGAAGGAAGGAAGAAAGGAAGGAAGGAAGGAAGGAAAGAAGGAAGGAAAGAAGGTAGAGGGGACGGAAGGGAGGGAGGGAGGGAGGGAAGGAGGGAAAGAAGGAGGGAGAGAGGGAAGAGGAAAAGATGAGAAGAAGGAAAAAGAAAAGCACAGAAAAAAATCTATTTCTCAGAGTCTTTAAGGCTCTGTATCCATGATCAAGAAGGCAGCAGAGTCAGTGGTTCTGGTGACATAGCCACAGATCCCTTCTTTCTGGATCATCACATGAGCATCTTTACATAAAAGCACAAATCACACTGGAGAGAGTGAAGACAATAGCTTCCCACTTCCCTAAGCACCACCTGTTAATACCGCCATCTTCTCTCTTAGGTTTTAACCTGTGAGTATAGGGGTGGGAGTCAAACACTCAGGCCATGGCATATACTGACCCATCTAAAAAGCTGCTCTGCTTACTGTACAGTCAGGCTTCCCCAAAGTGGACTCATCACAACATTAAACAAAGCTTAGAGGATGTTTCTGGAAAGGTGACCATGTTTCCATGATCAGATGACCATGTTTCCTTCAGTATGGGTTGAAATTACTCTAGGTTGCCAGAGTTAAAGATGTTTTAAACATTTCTATTGAATACCCAGAGGCTATCCTCATGTAGATATTGGCATCAAAATACTTCTCTATCCCCTTTAGACTTGTCTCAACTAAAAATTTGATGACAAAGACTGAAAAGAATTTGACCACTTTATACAGTGGATGACACACTTTTGGTCACTAAACTATTAGAGCTATGGCCCCTTAGGCCTCATTTGTAGAGAATATGTCAAATGCTGTGCTCCAGGATAATGTTTCTTAAGATCACTTCTTGAGTCCTACCAATATCTTAATCTAAACTATAAGTTAGCATTAAGCAGCAGCAACTTGTTCTGGGGAGTGGATAAACGTGAACCTTCTTTGTAGCTAGACTCTACCAGTAATTCATATACAGCAAGAACTGTACCTGAAGAAGGATGTACCAAGTGTGTGTTTGCAAAATGCTTTCAAGAAACAAATACAATAAATGTGCTAAGTATAAGTATGAAATTATAACAGAATTATTTAGACTATATTTCAAAGCTCTTTATTAAACATGATTGGATATTATGTTCATTAGTTCATTAAGCTCCATTTCAAATGCTAGATAAATAAAACACATTATTAATATGTCATAAACTTAATTGAATAATGCCACACAGGCCTATTATTTTAAAAGTGTCTTGCAAATATTAACTAATTCATTTATACAGTTCTTTTAAGAATCATTTATATGATTTAATAAGATTTGGAACAGTAATTTTGTCATAGTTCCTTTCTTTGAAATATAAACACTGAATTTAAAGTCTTTTTAAACTTTAGGTTATATATGCTTAATTTAAAACATGGGCTCATATAAATATGCATAAAAATTTCTGCTAACCATTAAACTACTGAGGAAAAAAATTCTACATTTACATTAGGGAAAATTTCAATTGGTTTTCTGAGTTTGTACTTGAGCACTTATGTACCTGTGTATATATGTGCATATGTGTGTGTTTTAAAATGGATAATATTAATGAAATCAGCTTGAAGGAAAATTCCTAGCAAAGTCACAATCCAAATGTTGGACAATATGATCCTTTATATTCATAACAACTTTAATAGATGAAAATACATTAAATATTTCTAAAATATGAATTCACGATAATGCAAAGGAAAAGAAACCTCATTGTTTATCTTCATGTGCTTGTGGATCAACTTATTCTTTTAAAACAATCTAATATATAGTCAGAAGAATCAGGCACTTCTCTTAGATTTTTATCTCATATACCAAATTAAAAATGGAAGGATATTTTAGAGAAATATCTCCATTCACAAGGGAGAAGTAAGTGAATTAATCTAGGGTACCAATATACTCCAAATTCCTAAAGAATAAAGTCAACAACATTGATTATTAACAGCTTTTTGCATCAGAAAAGGAAAATAAAACCACTCCTTGATGGTGGATGAAAGCATACTCCTTGTGATTGATGGAGAAGTCATGAGCATTTCTCTAGTTATACTTTTAGACTCAACTACTGATTGATGGACACTGCAGTCTATGGAGGAATATATTAGATGAAATCCTGCCTGCAACTAGTGAAAATAAGACCATGAGAACTCTAAAGAGAAAGAGAATGTATTTTCTAATAGTTGTATCAGAGACAGAGAGGAAAACACTAAAAACTATAGAGCAACAGAAACTTAGCATGATCTATCAGCCAGCGTAGTGTCTGAACTTTTTTTAAACACAAATTTAAAAACACGTTAAAGTTAATGTTCAAAAAAGAATAAGAAATGATTACAGAATATTTCATTAGTTAAGAAACACTGTTAAGTTTTAGGTAAGATAGCTCTGTACACATGTGTGTGACATCACATGTGTATTTAAAAGAACATTTGTCAGTTACAATGAGATTCTGAATCACGTGCATGGGTGACATGATAGGAAGGAGGTGAGAGCCAACCATTGCTGAACTTTATCCTGTGGCTTCCTAATTTCCTGTCTCCCTTCATGTATGTTAGAAATGTATATGGTGAAATGTTGAAACATATATGAATATCTTGATTTGGGGTTCTTTACAACAAAATTACCTTTGAAGTATCCTAGGGCACAAACCTCAATTTGTTGTTATTTTTCCTTAAGTGGGTCACATGGTCTGAACTCTATGAACTGATATCCTAGAAAAGATTTGAATTTTTAAAGAGATGTTTTGTTCCATTTTTCTTCAAAAACCAGCAATTTGCCAAACACTGACTCTTCAATAGCTTATTGTTTTCTGTTATTGTGAAAAGACCCAATTACTCCATTGAAGACAAAAGAGGGTATCCTACATTTCTCCAGCATGGCTTGACCTCATTCAAATACAAATCACTTATTATTGGCTTACTGTTTTATCATTCATTTTGAGTTTTGTTATTTTCTTTGAAAGCCTTACAGTTTCTTCCTTTTTTTATTCTTCTCATATACATTAAATCCTGCCACAGTTTCCTCTCTCCCGACTCCTCCCAGTGCCTCCTCCCCACCTTCCTGTTGCACGAATTCCTAAAGGTCTTATAATGAAAACCCAGAGCCACATGTTGGGGTAAATACTGAAAAATCAGAGAGACAAAGGAACAAGCCACTAGAAAAACTTTTCACCACTACTGAATCCTCAGGCCAAATGGAAGGCGAGATCCTATCTATCACCAAAAATCCTCTGACTGAATGTCTTTGTGTCCTAAGGTGAAAGGGGCTTAGTTCCTGTCTCTTCACACATTATATACCTTTCTCTGTCTAGCCATTCCACTTCCTTCCTAGTTCTGGGATTAATAGCGTGTGTGCTTCCCAAATACTGGTAGCAAAGGCATGAGATCTGAAGTGCTGGATTAAAGGCACATGACTCCCATGTACTGGGATTAAAGATGTGTGCCACCACTGCCTGACCTCTATGTTTAATCTAGTGGCTTACTCTGTCCTCTGATCTTCAGGTAAATTTTATTAGAGTACCAGAAAATATCACTATACCTCCTCTCCCCCCTAGATCAACTCCTCTTCTGTTTCTTTTCAGAAAAGAGAAATTCTCCTGGGGATATTAACCAAACTCGGCATAACAAGTTACAATAAGAGTAATCACAAACCCTCGTATTGAGGTTGGACAAGGCAACCCAGTAGGAGGGAAAAGTTTCCAAGAGCAGACAAAAGAGAGAGAAAGACACACACCCCTTCCACTGTTTTGAGCCCCATAAGAACACCAAGTCACATAACCATAACATAGATGCAGAAGACCTGGCTCAGAACTCTATAGTCTCTGTGAAACCCTAATGATTCTGTGGGCCATATTCTCCTGGGGTCGAGTTGCGGGTGGTATTCTCCTGGTGTCATGGACCCCCTTTGGCTCCTACAATCCCTCCTCTCTCTCTTCTGCAGGGTTCCCTTAGATCTGCCTGGTGTTTGGCTGTTGGTCTCTGCATCTGCTTCCATAAGTTGCTGGATGATGCCCCTCTGATCACAATTGGACTATGAGCATAGCAGAATATCAATAGAAATCATTTCATTGGGTTTTTATTTTATTTTTTATTTTATTAATTATTTTATTATCTCCCGGGTCTCTGGGATATCCTGTCTTTGGTTTCTAGCCATCCAGACAGTGTCAGGGGAAGGATCCCTCTAGTGGTGTAGGCCTCAAGTTGGACCAGTTATTGTATCTTTCCGGCAGGAATTTCCTTCCCTCCTTTCTTACACACACACACACACACACACACACACACACACACACACACACGAATTCCAAATGTCTGCTCACCAACAGACCACATGAAAAGCATTGTGATGTCATATTGTGTCATATTGGACCCCCTGTGCACATGCTGTGTTGACCTGTTTCAGCTGCGATAAATTTTCCATCTTCTGTCAATCTTCAAAGCAATAAATCTTCCAGTTCCAGTCTGTGTTTGACTGTCAACTTTTGGGAAGCAAATAATAAAGAGTGAGGATAGGAATCTATAATGAATATATAATGTTCCTTATACTAACGTCATGCCCACTTGTCTTCAGTCACTTTTCTTCTTCAGAGATACCTGACTCTCAATGCCTTAGGCTTTCCATGATGCTCACATGGACTGCCTTTTTTTTTTTTTTTTTTTTTTTTGCTTTCTTCACTTCATGTATGGGTTTTCTAAGGTGTTTACTTACTATCAAGTATCCCAACTCCCAAAACATTGATGATCTTTCTTATTTTCTTTTATTTTTAGAGACTGATGCCTCCCTTCCTGACTTCACTTTGATTTAGTTGTAGTTTCAGCTGCTGGAAATAATTTCCAAAATAGATAGATAAATAAAGAAATCTAAGAGCACAGCTCTCAACTTACTAAAGATTGTGTTAACTTACTAATGAATAAACCAGCAAGAACTTACAATCAGCCTGATGAATACTCCAAAGAACAAGTGCATTCAGTAGAAATATTAATGGAAAATTATAAACACAGGCAAAACTGTATTTTCCACATTGAGAGAGTAAAAACAATGGAACCTCTTACCAGCTAGGATGAAATGTACATGCCTGTGAATAGGAGTCATTTAACATACTGTTCACTTACTTGCAACGCGTCAAGCTGTGTTATAATTCCTACAGATTCAGATATTAGAGACTGTGCCGTTTATGTACAGAACCATTTACCTCCATATGGACCAAGCAGAGATTAAGGCATAATTAAATGGGCCACCCATGTTAAAAATAGACCTCGACCTTTTCCATTTCCAGTGAACTCTGCTAGATGACATTAAGCCTGAATGCTTGCTCTCAGTACAAAATAATTTGCTCTTAAGTTTGATAGAGCCTGTAGGTATTATACAGAAGTTCCCTGAGTTTGATATTTTAGTGCCATAGGCTTTATTATATTTTCTTCTTCATTGTTAGTATTTTATATATGCATCTTTTTTGAGTTTATATTTTTTGATACAAGGTTTCCTGTTTCCAGGCTGTCTTATAAGTCACTGTGTAGCCTGGGGCTGGCATTAGGATTCCTGATCCTCATAGTTCACCCTTCCAAGTGCTGGAATTACAAGAATTTGTAAACACATCCAGCTCTTTTTCAGTGTTTTAATGAGTCAGAGTCAAAAAGGTCATGACAGTGTCCAGGAAGCATTTCCAAATTTTCTACATGCTCAAGTATCATAAAATATATAGATTAAAATTATTTAAAGATTTCACCATATCCCATTCAGAATGGCCAACATTAAGAATACAAGTGGCAATAAATGTCAGAATGGATATGGGAAAATGGGTACTTTATACACCATGGGTGGGAATGAAAACTAATGCAGCCACATCAGAAATCTGGATGTTTTTCAAAAAACTAGAAATAAAATATTGTAAGCTACAGCTAGACCACTTCTGGAAGTATACAGAAGGACTCTATATCATACTACAGAGATACCTGCAAATCCATGTTCATTGGTGTTTCATTTACAACAGCCAGAAAATGCAATTTGCCTAGATAGCCATCAACTGATGAATATGCGCTTAAAATGTGGTAGTAATGCACAACGGAATTCTATTCTGCTCTAAAGGAAAAAAAATGAAATTAGTAGATGTTGCATGAATCACTGAATGGTCTTTTAATAGAAACCTAGAGGCAAATATTGGGATAAATGCTGAAAGATCAGAAGACAAAGGAACAAGCCACTGCTACTTGTCACCCTGACACTCCACGAACCCTCTCATTGAACGTCTCTGAGTCCTCAACTGAAAGTGGTCCGCCAAAAAGGGCTTCAGCCGAAAAGGTTTCAGCTGAAAAGCCTTTAGTTCCTGTCTCCTCATGCCTTATATACCTTCCTCAGCCCAGCCGTATTACTTCCGTCCTAGTGCTAGGATTAAAGGCGTGTGTGCTTCCCTAATACTGTTAGCAAAGCATGAGGTCTCAAGTGCTGTGAATAAAGGTATGTGATTCCCAAGTACTGGGATTAAAGGTATGTGCCTCCCAAGAATTGGGATTAAAGGTGTGGACCACCACTGCCTGGCTCTGTTTTTCTCCTAGACTGAGTCAATCTCATGTAATCTGGTATGGCTTTGAACTCAGAGAGATCCAGCTGAATCTCTGCCTTCCAAGTGCTAGGATTAAAGGTGAGTGCCACCACTGCATGGCATCTATGTTTAATCTTGGGTTATTCTGTTCTCTGATTTTTAGGCAAATTTTATTAGGGTATACAATATGTCACCACAAGTTGATAAATTTATATGACTGTAAATGGTTTGAAGAAAAAGTACCATGGAAACAGACCATCTTGTAATTCAATTAAGGAACATAAAAGATTGAAGGGAAACACTCTATATGGCTAGATAATGTGATCCTAGAAACAGTGTGTCATTAAACAAAATTCCCAGTGCCAAGTGTGGGGTACCTCAATAGGAAGTTGTTGGTCAGGGAAGTCCCAGAATCCCCCTAAACAATACAGACTCTTGTTTTCTTAGTTACCCTCAAGAACCTTGTTACTAAAGACTACACATATTTCAGCCATAAGATCCAAGGAAAAGAAGCTGGAATAAGCTGGAAACTTTCTCCTTGACAAGTAGCTTTTAAGGTGCTGGAAAGTGTTAGAGCAGAGAGATCATCAGCAACCTTGTCTAGCTATGAACCCTGCAAATGATGTAACCAACCTGCCAAGCAAAATGTGCTCACTTGTGTAGTGGTATCATGATGACCATAGATGTGATCAGTCACACATGTATTGGTTTTTAACCTTTTCACAGGAGTATATTCATGCCTGACACTGTAAAACTAGTCAACAATCCCTGCCTATGGGGGACATGGGCCTAAGGAGGTGGGGGAGGAATTTACTACTTTTGTTTAGCTAAATAGACATAGCATCTAACTGTCTTCTAAATTTTGATGTTTACACCCATACATAAAAGCCAGTCTCAGCCTTAATCAGAGAAGGCTCATTTCGCAGTGAACAGTGGAGAACACAAAGACTTACAGCTGCCCAAGTTACTGAGAATAAGTTAAAGATGAGGATTAGCTTTACACAAAATATTTGCACTGCTCCTCTAAGTCTAAGAGGAAATTGTGAAACAGTGAGGTAAGAAGAATATCATAGCCAAAAGACAAACAGGGACAAGGGCCATGAAAGACTGTCCTCTAGGTATGACAAAACCATTTCAATTACAAACTGACAGCAGCTATGGTTACTTCCACTGAGCTTGTACAATACTGGTTCTGTCTATAATCAGATATAGATGGGGGACACATTCATGATAGCCGTTCACTTACTGCTGAACTCCTGGCTATATGAGAGATCCTGGGAGAAAAGCCATTGTCTTCAGATGTGTACCTACTGCTCAGCCCACCAGGCTCCATTGTATAACTTCAAGCCCCTGGTCACACACAGCCCAGCTTAACGTCAGTGGGTCACACAACAAAACAAATAAGCAAGAAGGTGAGAAACACATTTGTCTGGAACATAAACCAGAGACAGGAATGAGCAAAAGGGGGTGTTAAAGAGGCAATAATCAAGTATGTATTGCATGTATGTATAAAATTATCAAAGGAAATTTTTAATTTAAAAATGTATTTAATCATCCAAAAGAATGAAGGAAGGAAGGATGGAAGGAAGGAAGGAAGGAAAGAAAGAAAGAAGGAAGCAAGCTCATAACAGGAAATCAGGTTATCTGTTAACCTATAACTCTATTTCTAGATTTATGGTCAAGAACTTTCTTTGAACTTGAGTCACTTTTCATAGGAAAACAATACAGACCTGTCTGATACTAGGTACTTAGGAAAATATCTTACCTATGCGATATTCCCAACATTTACACAATTACTGAGAAAATCATGAGAAGTTTCCTATCCCCAGAGAATACTTCCTTGTGACAGGGTCCTGTGCTGTTACTCCCTTTGGGGGTGGGGGCCAAGTAGGCACCGAGTCAATGACACAGACTCCAGGAGAATGTTGAAACAACAAGCTCAGTTTATTCAGGAAGAGGCAAGCCTTATATACCCTCCACCCCACCCTGGGGGAAGAGCTGATGAATATGCATCTGCTGGTGTGACATGGCTGCCTCTCATAGGTCCAGGTCATCTCCAGATCATGTTTCAGCTGCTGTTGCTAAGACCCTTAAGCAAACCTAGGTTGGCTCTCAGAAAGTATCTTTTTTACTGGTTTGGGCTAAATGGCCCTCAAGCCTGTTAGAGATGAGTCATCCCACACTTCCTCTTGAAGCATCTTCTAGTAGGTAGGAGATCATCTGATTAAAGACAAGATCAAGTGCATCATAGAATTTCTTATTTTGGCTATGTCCATATGAAGTTCACTGTAGTAGATAATCAGAATCATTTGCCTTAAAATGCCATTGGCTGTCTGGTCCTCTGACCTCTGTATCTGTTTCTTTTGCTTTAGTGCCACTATCATGTTGTTTCAAAGTTGCTTTAGATTGTATGAATTCCTTGCATCTTGCCTATAACCATTACCTACTGCAATTATATATGCAATTTGTCTCTGATTGCCAGTAAACAAATTCATGACAAATCAGAACTGCTAATATATATCAACAATATTATAAATGTATATATGTAAATATATATGTATGAATACTGGGAAGAAATGAGGGTGGGGCTCAGAAGGACACTGAGTGTGTGTAGTGGGTGGTGTTGATATGAAGGATGTTCTGTTCACTACTTGGAAAGGAGGTTACTACCCCCAAAAGAGTATGACCTTGTTTCCAAAATTTGTGTGTGTGTGTGTGTGTGTGTGTGTGTGTGTGATGCTTTACAAGCCCTGTAGCATAGTTCTCACTTTTTGTCTTTTGCAATTGTAAAAAGAATCTTTATTTAGGAGTTTGTCTTGCCTACCTTCCTTTAACCAGAATATAGGCCCTGGATGATGCTTGATTTCCCAGCTTTCCTCATGTAGCTATTAACACTTGAAAAATATATTCTGTACTTAATTTTCTGGATTTGATTTATAATATATCTCATTAAGAAAAGAACAAAACAAAGCACCAAAGGTTGTTTGCCTATCCTCTACCACACTGTCATTGAGAACTCAGCTTTAATACAAGCAGTCACAAGAGTGATGCTCACATCTTGTTGAAAAAGTGTTTCACAAATTCAGTGAGCTATTAGGTGCAATTCCAAGGATCAAGTATTGCTGTACTTTTTTTTTCTTTCAAAGGGTTACTGCAGCAGCCAAAATTTTCATCTAGAATTCAAGGTGCATAGAATACCAAGGCAAGTGGGTTATATTATGTGTGCCGTTTAGAGGGTTGTGAAATGGAACTACATATACCATTTTTACCCAAAGCTTTCACAGGATGTGATTTTAGATGACAGTACATCATGATGACAGCTTGGATACAATCCTCTTCTCTCTTAAGGAAAGGTTAGAGGAGGTCTTTTGAGTGCGAGGATTTAGAATGCATTTGATTATTCTCAAGCATTTTATCTCTCATTGCAGGCTTTTTGGAAGGTAGTTAAGTCTCCATGCAAACCATTTTAAGATAAAATGAATCGGTGTGCTGGCTAGCTGTGAATATAGCTTAGAGTCTGTCTCCCAATAAAATGATCAGGACTATGGTGCTGACTGAATCTGAGTGAAAAGAACTTGGCAACAGCAGCCCTTCTAACCTGGACAATTTCATATTTGAGAAGAAAATCACATCTTAACATGTGAATCAATAGCTTTGTATATGTAGACATCTTGGTTTTGTTTTACATATATGCAGAGCACAATTAGTAACTGAATGATTTTTTTAAACATTCCCATCTTTCATTCATTCTTTCTTTCATTCCTTCTATGTTGGCTGACTTGTTGAATTGTATAGATTTTGTTGATGCAGGGGGAAATAGAGTTTCTTATCCAAAATTTGTGAAATCTAGTAAGGGAACAACCAGGAATCTTTATGCCACCTTGATACAATGGCATTTACACTAAGGATAAACCCAAGGTCAATTATTTCTTTGCATGGGAAAAAAATGGAGTTGCTGATAACTCTGATAACATAGAAACTTACCTAACAGTAGAAAAACTAAATATAAGAATCTTCCACTAAAAAATGTATTACTTCACAAGTTATCTGATTTTTAAAAAGAATTAACAATTAAATATTGATTCTGAAAGCCAGCTGTTATCTAAGTAAGTAATATGGAATTTATTTTGCTAAGAAAATTTAATTGATTTAAATTTATGAATCACATTAAATTATAGCTACTTACACTTAAAATTGTATAAAGCCTTTTTTTCTAATATGACAGAATCTATTTGAAATGGACTATAGGCTTAAGTATTAAAAATACAATGAAGGGTTTTTTTTTATTACTGAAAAGGGAATTTTTAGGGAGAACATGGCAGGAAAATAACAAAATTAACTTGCACAGTTTTTAGGAAATATTTCTCAGTAGAAAAGAATACCAAGGGAAAACAAACCCAGGGTGAATACAGCTGCACCAAAAGATCCGAAGTCTCTTTCCTTAATTCAGAAAAGGTACTGGAAATAAAACATTAGAAGTGCAATAGAGAATTTGAATAAGAATTTGAAAAGCATGCAGAAAATTGCAAGCATATATGACAATACCTGTCTTTTCAGAGACAAATATAGGAAACGTTATACATGAGTTCCACTCCATAAAATGGGTACAAGTCATGCCTAAGGTTGTGAGGCTGTGAAGGCACAACAGTCTGAGATGCCCATGTCATGAGAATGAGAGTTCTTTTACAAAAATAGTAGTAAAATCTGCAAAACAAGCAAACAAAAACAAAGCCCCTCAACCCAGCACTTTTGCTTTTGACAATTAATCTGCCATATTAATTCAGATGTGCTGACAGTAATAGTATTGGTTATAATTACATTTGCAATAGCACAACCACAGACACCATCTAAAAGTCATGGGTGTTATGCAAGTACTCAAAAGCATAAAGTCAAAGTTTGCATATGGATCTGAAAATATGTCAAGATATCTGGATACAGGATGTAGCACATGCACACAAAATGCCAGGATGCCTTTATATAATTCTCTCATTCCTGTTATAAGATATATGACTCTGAATTGGCCATAATTCTATAAAATGGCTGATACTTGACTTTTAATCTGACAAATGCAATATAGACTACACCCTAATATATATACATATATAATATTTACATGTATATAACACATATATGTATATGTATGTATTATGTACATATCAAAATTAAGTATAAGAGGCAACTCCAAAGCATAATGATTGGTATTAGATTTGAATAAACACTCCAATAAGTAAAATATATAGACAGAAGCAAACACAGGAAAAAATGCTATGCATAATTAATTGCTAGGCCTGCAAAAATGAATAGAAAAAAGTCAATCAACATGGTTAAAAGGAAATTTAAAAACAATGACTATATCAACCTTGAGAAATGTGGATAAAATAGAATTTCCATATCTTTTAGTGGAAGTACAAAATGGCACACAAGTTTGGAAGACATTTTGGACATTTATTTAAAAGTTAAATATATGTCTTCCATATGATCAGTTCATTAGTCTTATCAATATGCACTAGGAATATATTATGTATGTGAATATGCACACACATACATATATAATATATTGCATATATATCACATACATAATATATTATACACATATATTCTCAGTAGCTTAATCCTTAATTGGAAAAATTTGAAATCAAACAAAATGTCTAACAATATATATTGCACACATGCACACCAACCTGAATGAATCTAAAATTTTGGATGTGAAATGAAAGCATCGAAAGGAGAACACACAATGAACCTTTCCATACAGAAACAACAGAACAATTACAGACTTACTCGGTAATAACTAGAAGCACATTGGAGGTCACCTGGGAAGGATGGGTAAGGAAGGATGGGGATGCACAGCTACAAAGGGATGCCTAGGAGTGCCTGCTGTCCACTCCCCAGCGCTGAGATTACAAGTGCCCCTGGATTGTTTTTTTTAGTGTGTGTTTTGGGTATCCAAGCCAGGCCTTCATGTTTGCAAGGTTAACATTTTACCCCAGCCTAAAAGAGAAATTTTAAAGCAATGATTTTTCACATGGCAAATCAGTGTCAAGCTGTGCCTGTTTAAAAAGTGGGGAAGACAAACAGTGCTTACAGATTTTACATTTTTAATGTTCCTATTTATTTTTTAAGAATTTCAATTAATATATCTTAATCACATTCTTTCTCCTCTTCCATCTTCTCCCAGCTCCTTCTGCATCTCTCTACTCACCCAACTCCATGTTCCTCCTCTTTTTAAACAGAAAACATGGAGTCTGATTTAAGTTGGCCAACTACTCTTGAACAATTGGACCTGCCCTGGAGGGTGGTTAATGTACCCAGAGTCACTCCATCTAAGAGAGGCGATTTTCTATCTCCTAGAAGCTATCGATTGTGAACAGATTTTTAGTTAGGGGTGGGAATTTGTGCCTACTTCTTACCTGTGCTTGGACTTTGTCTGCCTTTAGTGTGTGTAGATCTTGTGCATGCTGTCACAGTCTCTGTGAGTTCATATGTGTATCTGCCCTGTTTTGCCTGGAAAAGACAGTTTTCTTGGTGTCACCCACTACCTGTGCCTCCCTTACTCTTGCTGCCCTTTCTCCAGCATCGATTAGAAGCCTTCTGAGGAGGGGTGTGATATAGACTCTCTTTTGGGACTAAGCACATCAAAGTCTCTCACTCTCTGTATGTTGTCTAGTTGTGGGTCTCTGTGTTAATTGCTATCTACTGAAGAAGCAGCATCTCTAATGGGGGTTGAGCAATGCACTGATCTGTGGGTGGAGCAATATGTCATGTGGAGTGGTTTTATTGTTACGTTCACTTAGCAGAATAATAGTAGTAGGCTTTCTTCTAGGCCCATGACCTATCTAGTCATGGGCTCTTGGCTTTGTTAATAGTTTCAGATAGGAGCTCCATCTCATGTGTCAGGACTTAGGTACAATTTAAAAAGCAGTTGCTTCCTCCTATAACATTCATGATATTATTTCACCAGTGGGTTTATCTTACAGGCAGGTTATTATTTTAGCTCATAGGGTTTGTATTTTGGGAGGTTGATGCTTACTTTCTCCTGCTGCAGCATATGTCATACCTTCTAGTACTGTGAAAGCTGGGAGTGAAGCTTCCATTTGAGTACCAGCTAGATTTCTTCATTTTCTCTGAGTAAGTATGTGGTATCTTTAGCAGCAGGCTTTTACAGTCAAGTTGCTTATGGTAAGCAAAACCATGTGCAATAGTTTATAATGTGGGGGGACCTATGGGACCCCTTTGGCCAATAATCGAGAAATATTCAAACCAATCCTGATACCATGGATTTTATTTTTTAGTCTAGTTTGACATTAAACCCCTTCCCCATAATATGAAAATACCATTTAAAATTGTTTTTCTATATGTATACATTTTAGGAAGCTTCAAAAGAAGTAGGTTTCCATATGGCCCTTAAAAAAGACTTTATGATTAATTGTTTCTGCCCATGTTTACTTTTTAATGAATTTGGAGAATACTAAATGGGAATGGTGGGGCTCTAGGTGTTTGGTTCTTTGATCAGAACACTTCAGATTTGAATGCCATCACCTAGACAGCACAGATCCTATGCTCTCATTCACCTGAGCTCAGTCTGTGGAATCTAGAATAAAGGGAATATAACAAAGCGGCTGACAGAAGCAATATTCTATCAAGGCCATAAATGAATGCATTCTAACTAACAGCAAGTGTATTGTTTAGACACTTTTCTCCCAAGCCACCAAAAGACACGTGAAATGGTTAGCTTCACTTTCTATTTGATGATCCCAATTGAAATCTTTTTTTCTTTTTTTCTTTTGGGAAATGGGGGCCAAGGTGATGACACAGCAGGTAAAACACTTGCCACCCCAGCCTGAGGAGCTGATTTTGATTCCCAGAGCCCAGATACAAGTGGAAGGAGAGACATGACTCCACGGGTGTCCTCTGAACTGCACTTGTGCAGCATGGCAGAACTGCCTTCCACCATCCAAAAACACACAAAAATAAGTCAACAAACACAACTCAAATTTAAAACTATTAGAAAAAAATGATCTCTGCATTCTTCTTCTCCGCAAGTTAGTTTCTCTTTATAGAGTTTCATAGATTGGCGAGTTCCCAAATTTTCTCTGGAAAATTTAGCAGGCATTAGAATTACTTTTGTAAATGAAATTTAAGGCTAATTGGCAATGCTATTTAGCAAGATAATTGCAGTGTTAGAAAAATTTGGGAGATAGTTTTGGCTATCAAGATTCTATTCATCATCAAACAGGAAAAGAAAAAAGAAATGTTACATGGAAATATACTGAAATTTCTTCTAAGGCTCTTTTAACTTTAAACAATTAACTTCCAGATCCTAATTATTTTCAGTTTTTGTTTGAGTTTCTTATACTGAGTTCCACACTGCTCATCTGTCAATCTATTAATGTACAATTTCCCTGTTTGCTCTCAGCCTGGTCAGGTCCATTTGATTTTACTTTTTAAAAGAACGACTTGAACTTTGCTTTGAAGAAAATTGGGCTTTGCTTATTACTTCTTTGCTTTTAAACATCCATTCTCTTCTAGTTGTTATATATGTTTATGCCAGTTTTCCTAGGTTGTTCTGGAAAGGATAATTGGGTTCTGTTAATACAGAAATCTGACTACGGTGAAAAGACAAGGATTAGTTTTTCTTGTAGCATTTATGGACAGACTAATTTCTCATACAAGTATTTACTGACTCTGCCCTATATTCCAGATTATGTGCTAATACTTGAAAAGTTCTTATATGAATATTTACTCATTTTCTCATCCAACAGTTATTCATTTTGTTTTTTTATATCCCAGGCACTGTGACCAAGTTAAGTTTTACTAATCCAACAAATAAACTGAAATTTTCCTCATGTATCTTGTAATCTACTGAGAGAGGTAGATTCTTGTCCATGAAGATACATATTAACTATTAACAGACATTTGCAATACATAAAATGAATGTTTGGGTATATATATATATATATATATATATATATATATATATATATATGTGTGTGTGTGTGTGTGTGTGTGTGTATGGTATTATATAGGTTCACACATACTGAGAGAAATACATGATTTTAGTTGTTTCATTAATCTGCTTAGTAATATATTGTTCCATTTGGGTAGGCACTACAGAAATTCTAAGCCTTTCTATATATTTTAAAGTATGATATACGTGTTTGATAAGTGACATGTTATCTACTTGGAGAGAAAATAGGAGAGAGGATGATAGGTTCCCAGCATTCCTTTGAAGTGTGATCCCATTAACCTACAGACCTTTCACTAGGCCACACCCTCTAAAGTCCTACCACTTCCTATCTGCATCCCTGGGGGACCAAGCTTTTACATTCAGGCCTTCAGAGGAGAATCAGTATACAAACTGTAGCATGATAAATTTGTGTAAAAGTCATACTGGTCATGGGTCCAGAGACTTGTCTCAGAGGTTCAGAGTACTGGCTTCTTCTTCAGAGGACCAGGGTTCAGCTCGTAGGACAAACATGATGGTCCACAACCATCTGCAATGTAGTCACCAATCAAATATTAAAAGAAGAGTAAGAGCCAGTTCTCCAAAGGAATACACTAAGCAGAAGTCTTTGGTATTTGAATGTCATGCCACTGATAAATTTAGATGTATAGATGCCTTATCTGTGATTAAGATTAGAGGTTCTCAGGGCTAGGCAGAAGCCCGTCAGCTGGGTGCCACTATAATGAGCAAGAAAGTATGTGGTGCAGAGATGGGAGAGAAAGAGAAGCAGAACAGTTCAGATGTTATGGAGACAGGCAGAACTGGAGATGTGGTGAGCTGCCTGCAACCCTTGCCAGCTATGGCAACAGAACAGCTGGCTACACTTCAGGGGAGAGCTGCCCTTCATGGGGGCAGTGTTCCAGTGGAGGCCTGGGCTTTTTAACCTACCACTCAAACCCACATCCAGGGCTTTGACTTTGCCCATCCCAACATCTACCCCATCTGTGACCCACTGGAGCATGTGAAGAGACAGGTCCTGCAGAGCCATAGCTGCAGGATGTCCATAACTTGGGACAATAGCAGGATATCTGAGAGGAGTCTCAGTGAGGGGCCAGTATTGATGATGTAACAGCAGCCAGAGGCCTTGAGCCAGACCAACAACTCATTGCAATGAACATTTACAAGTAAAGCTGTTTGGGCAAAAGGGTGATACATCACAGCAAACAATGCCACTATGATGAACAAAGAAGGGATGAAGAGACAGGAAAGACAGATGAGTGAAGTGATATTTTTTTAAATGTATTTCTATTTTTTTTATTTTCTTTGGTGGGGGAAGCTACAAGGGTAGAGGGTAGACATAGGAGGACTGGAAATGAGTGGAATTGGCTGCATGATGTGTAACTCCCAAAGGATCATATGTATATATATATATGTGTGTGTGTGTGTGTGTGTGTGTGTGTGTGTGTGTGTGTGTGTGTATGTATGTTTATATGATTAGTGGTTCTCATGGAACGTTTGGAAAACAAGCATTCCTTATCCCAATGTCCTTATGAAAACAAGAGCCAGAGGAAAAACCATGAAGCCAAATGTGACTTATAATGAGCAGCAATGCTGTTGTTGGTTGCACCTGTATCACGTGTTTCTATGGTAATAGGTTTGAGCTGTGTGTTGCCACGGTTGCTGCTTTTCTCTAATTCCTTCAACTCTTTTGTAAGTGACTTTGATATATGAATGCAAGAGGATGCATGAAAGGGACTCAGGGATAAGTGTGCCCTGCAGGCTGCTGACTGTCCATCAGATACGATCATACCTCGCTTTAAAAACTTACAAAGACAAGAACATAGCTGCAAAAGACTACTTATTGAATCATGAATATGTAAGAGCCACATTATGGTTGCATCTGTAATTAATAGAAGGGCTGGGGTGTCCTAACCCCTAAAAGATGTTCAGAATTTTTTTATGTTTATATTTATGTCTTTTTTTTAAATTTTTATTTTACAATACAATTCAGTTCTACATATCAGCCACGGATTCCCTTGTTCTCCCCCTCCGGCCCCCCTCACCTTCCCCCCAGCTCACCCGCATTCCCATCTCTTCCAGGGCAAAGCCTTCTCCACAGACTGAGATCAACCTGGTAGACTCAGTCCAGGTAGGTCCAGTCCCCTCCTCCCAGGCCGAGCCTAGCGACCCTGCATAGGCCCCAGGTTTCAAACAGCCAACTCATGCAATGAGCACAGGACCCGGTCCCACTGCCTGGATGCCTCCCAAACAGATCAGGCCAATCAACTGTCTCACCCACTCAGAGGGCCTGATCCATTTGGTGACCCCTCAACCATTGGTTCATAGTTCATGTGTTTCCATTCGTTTGGCTATTTGTCTCTGTGCTTTATCCAACCTTGGTCTCAACAATTCTTGCTCATATAAACCCTCCTCATTCTCGCTAATTGGACTCCCAGAGATCCACCCGGGGCCTAGTCATGGATCTCTGCATCCAGATCCCTCAGTAGTTGGATGAGGTTTCTAGCACAACAATTAGGGTGTTTAGCCATCCCATCACCAGAGTAGGTCAGTTCAGACTGTCTCTCGACCATTGCCAGCAGTCTGTTGTGGGGGTATCTTTGTGGATTTCTGTGGGCCTCTCTAGCACTTTGCTTCTTCCTATTCTCATGTGGTCTTCATTTACCATGGTCTCCTATTCCTTGTTCTCCCTCTCTGTTGTTGATCCAGCTGGGATCTCCCGCTCCCCCAAGCTCTCTTTCCCTCGACCCTCGCCCTTCACTACCCCCACTAATGAACAGGCTGTTCATGTAGATCTCATTCCATTTCTCTGTCATTGGGCGATCCCCGTGTCTTTCTTGGGGTCCTGTTTTCCAGGTAGCCTCCCTGGTGATGTGAGTAGCAGTCCAGTCATCCTTGTTCCACATCTAGTACCCTGCTATGAGTGAGTACATACCATGTTTGTCTTTCTGAGTCTGGGTTACCTCACTCAGGATGATTTTTTTCTAGATCCATCCATTTGTCTGCAAACCTCATGATGTCATTGTTTTTCTCTGCTGAGTAGTATTCCATTGTGTATATGTACCACATTTTGTTTATCCATTCTTCAGTTGAAGGGCATCTAGGTTGTTTCCATGTTCTGGCTATGACAAACAATGCTGATATGAACATAGCTGAACAAGTGCTCTTGTGGTGTGGTTGAGCATTCCTTGGGTATATGCCCAAGAGTGGTATAGCTGGATCTTGGGGGAGATGGATTCCCAATTTTCTAAGAAAGCTCCATATTGATTTCCAAAGTGGTTGTACAAGCTTGCATTCCCACCAGCAGTGGAGGAGAGTTCCCCTAGCTCCAAATCCTCTCCAGCATAAGGTGTCTTCAGTGTTTTTGATCTTAGCCATTCTGACAGGCGTAAGGTGGTATCTCAGAGTTGTTTTGATTTGCATTTCCCTGATGATTAGGGATGTTGAGCAATTCCTTAAATGTCTTTCAGCCATTTGAGTTTTCTCTGTTGAGAATTCTCTGTTTAGTTCTATAGCCCATTTCTTAATTGGACTGTTGGGCATTTTGATGTCTAATTTCTTGAGTTCCTTATATATTCTGGATATCAGTCCTCTGTCAGATGTGGGGTTGGTGAAGATCTTTTCCCATTCTGTAGGCTGTCGCTTTGCCTTGTTGACCGTATCCTTTGCTCTACAAAAGCTTCTCAGTTTCAAGAGGTCCCATTGATTGATTGTTTCTCTCAGTGTCTGTGCTACTGGTGTTCTATTTAGGAAGTAGTCTCCTATGCCAATGCGTTCAAGACTACTTCCTACTTTCTCTTCTAGCAGGTTCAGAGTAGCTGGATTTATGTTGAGGTCCTTGATCCACTTGGACTTAAGTTTTGTGCACGGTGATAGATATGGATCTATTTGCAGCCTTCTACATGTTGATATCCAGTTTTGCCAGCACCATTTGTTGAAGATGCTTTCTTTTTTTCCATTGTGCACTTTTGGCTTCTTTGTCAAAAATTATTTGTTCATAGGTGTGCGGATTAATGTCAGGGTCTTCAATTCGATTCCATTGGTCCACACTTCGGTTTTTATGCCAGTACCAAGCTGTTTTTATTACTGTAGCTCTATAGTACAGCTTGAAGTCAGGGATCGTGATGCCTCCAGAGGTTGTGTTATTGTACAGGATTCTTTTGGCTATCCTGGGTTTTTTGTTTTTCCATGTGAAGTTGAGTATTATTCTTTCCAGGTCTGTGAAGAATTGTGTTGGTATTTTGATGGGGATTGCATTGAATCTGTAGATTGCTTTTGGTAAGATTGCCATTTTTACTATGTTAGTCCTGCCTATCCATGAGCATGGGAGATCTTTCCATTTTCTGACATCTTCAATTTATTTTTTCAGGGACTTAAAGTTCTTGTCATATAGGTCCTTCACTTGCTTGGTTAGTGTTACCCCAAGGTATTTTATGTCATTTGTGGCTATAGTAAAGGGTGATGTATCTCTGATTTCCTTCTCCGCTTCTTTGTCCATTGTATATAGGAGGGCTACTAATTTTTTTGAGTTGATCTTGTATCCTGCTATGTTGCTGAAGGTGTTTATAAGCTGTATCAGTTCCTTGGTGGAATCTTTGGGGTTGCTCAAGTATACTATCATGTCATCTGCAAATAGGGAAAGCTTGACTTCTTCCTTTCCAATTTGTATCCCCTTAATCTCCTTATGTTGTCTTATTGCTCTGGCTAGAACTTCAAGTACTATATTGAATAAGTATGGGGAGAGCAGACAGCCTTGCCTCATTCCTGATTTTAGTGGAATTGCTTTGAGTTTCTCTCCATTTAATTTGATGTTGGCTGTTGGCTTGCTGTAAATTGCCTTTATTATGTTTAGGTATGTTCCCTGTATTCCTGATCGCTCCAAGACCTTTATCATGAAGGGGTGTTGGATTTTGTCAAATGCCTTTTCAGCATCTAGTGAGATGATCTTGTGGTTTTTTTTCGAATTTTTTTTAAAAAGACAAAAAAAAACACTGCTTAGAAATATAAAGACATTTTCTTTAAACCACTCAGAAAATTACTTCAGCTCTCAGTGCCAGAGATAGAGGAATTCAGCCTTGGCTCAAATAACCACATGACATTTCAGAAGATCAAGGAGAAACTCAGGAAACAGAAAAATACCAAGTGCCAGGATTCTAACTACTCTTTAGAATTAACATATACAGTCCTAGGTTAAAACCCAAATCCTTATGAGAAGGCAACATATCAATTAGATATTTTAAATGAGCCATAAATGGGATAGAGGTTTCTTTCTCTCTGTGACTCTATTTGTCTGTCTCTCTGTGTGTCTCTGTCTCTGTCTCTCTGTCTCTCTTTCTCTCTCTTTGTGTGTGTATCTCTCTTCTCATTAATAACCATATAAGCATTGAAAGGTGGTATGAAAGCCTCATACAACTGTAGGAATCACAAATGTTCATAACGTTTGATTTTTGTCTTCCCACATGTGACAACATGGCTCCTGCAGCAGAGTCTTTATAGGTGTATTCCAAGTACGAAGAAAGAAAGACAATGTGGTGTTGGGGAGAACCCTGCCAGAAGCTCTATTTTATAAGTCTTACATGTAGTCTGGAAGTGCTAGGCATTACCATTCCAGATTTAAAACATCACATTCCTTTATGATTAAAGAAGAAAAAGAATAAGAAGTAGGTAGAAAAATTATCCTGATTAAAAACTAAGTCCTAAAGAGACTTAATTGAGATTAACAGGCCAAAGCTTAGTTTTGCACAGTCAATAGTGACTATCTCCCATGGAAGCTCTGCTATTATGTGGACTGTAAGAGTGAGAACTGAGCCTATCTAAGCAAAGGCTATGGTAGTTAATGGTAGAAGTGTGGATGCCAATTAGGCTTGAATTTGTGGTATGATTAGAACAAATGGCCAGTGTATGTGGAGAACATAGAGTTGAAAAGGCTCATGAGAAAAGTATGAAGGACATCAGAAAGTATTTGAGAATCTTTCCTTAACACAGTGACATGAGCAAATCTGAGCATTGTGTTACGAAGAGAATTTGTGAAAGAAGAAAATGCTTGAAGCATTAGTCATCAATCTCAGTTCAACATAGAGTGAGATGGAGTAGCCATTGACTCCTCTCCCTTTGTGCAAACACAATGTTCTTCAGGCTTAGAGAGAATTCTTAAAAGGACTACAGTTTATCAAGGGCTTGCAGCTTTGGAGAGATGTGTCCTTGTCCAGGGAAGATATGAACATCATCACAAGAACTAACAAATAATAGGAACAACAGACCCAAGTTCTCTCTGAGGATGCTAGGAGCTTCAGTCAAGTTACATATGCGTTAGGTTCACTACCAGTATAAAATTTGCTGGGTAATAAGCATACCTTGCATAAATGTACCTAGATTGCTGCTGCTGCTACTACTACTACTACTACTAATAATAATAATAATAATAATAGGCAAGAAGTATTGTCTGGGTCAAGAGACATGACCAAGCCAACTGACTAATAGACCACTGATCTCAGTGGTATGTGCAATTTCATGAGCAACTTGCATCAGCAAACTGGACAGCCTTACATACTGAACCACGGCCTCCCTGGTTGAGCATATAGAGCTCGGCAACTGAAGACTTGTGGTTTGATATTCATAAGTGATTAAGTTTTCTACTTTTATGCTTGCTTGTGTACCTGTTCCTATAGGTGTCTTTCTTACGATCATGACCATGCCATAGTGAATTCTTTGGGTGGGGCTGCTTCAGTATTTAAGCTGAAAGATGCTTTTAAAAAACACACCCAGACAGATTTTTGTCATTATTGCCTGTACCACCTCTTCTCCTTCACATCTTCACTCTGTCTCTTAGTGCTCTAGTATGACTATAAAAGTATATTCTCTGGGGGTACTGAGGTAACTCGGGTGCTTTGCTTTCTACTCAAACCTGATGACCTGAGTTCAATCCCCAGATCCCATGATAGAAAGAGGGAAATCTGATTTCTGAAAGATGTCCTCCGACTTCTACATGCCCACTCTGGTAGAGAGAGAGAGAGAGAGAGAGAGAGAGAGAGAGAGAGAGAGAGAGAGAGAAGAAGAAGAAGAAGAAGAAGAAGAAGAAGAAGAAGAAGAAGCATATGCCCTGCCCATAATTCCAGTAGGTTGTGAAATGTTTGAGGCTCCCAGTCCTGAGATTGTTTGTATAATCACTGCTGGATTAGAAACAATTTGCTAATGAAGACTTTCTTTTAATTATTGGGGAAAAGGCATTCATTAATTAACAGAAAGGAGCCCTGGTTTCATCCAGATTAATTATGGCTGGGAATGGATCCCAAGCCTACTACACACAAGCTATTTAAAGTGATTATAGTAGCAGCAAAGTCAAGCAGCTTGAGGTTTAGTCCTAATAATGTGGACCATGGCAATTAGTTGGGGCTCATGCATGGATTTCTTTAGGAGTTGATAATTTATAAAACTTGTAATTTCTTCAAAACCTTCTCAGCTTCTCAAAGGGGTACATAACAAGAGGCATCCAAAAATTTCTTGAGTCACTCTCTTCCACCTACCTGCTATTGTGATGCAATAGTTCAATCTCACAATATTACAAAGGTTGCACTCAATAGCAGGACAATTGGAACGCTGCCGTTAAAAACTACAGAGACAACTCAATCTAGTACTTTGTTCCAGTGTTTGCTGCTGAATAATTTCTCACCAGTCCTCAGCAGTTTATGGCCTGTATCTTGTGGCTACTCATTGTGAATTCTACTGCTTCCTTCTCCATCGACTTTCAACGTAATATCTGGAAGATGGTGTCATGCTCAAGAGGCCTCCATATATTTCCAATCTCAGCCTCTGAAGGTTTACTTTGTCCCCTCACAGAATCCTGACTGTCCCCTGTGGCTTGTTGCAAAGAGGACTGGATTTTATGTGATGTCTGCTGTCCCCTGAGCATTTACTCCTTCAGTTCTTGAAAGATAGCATGTTGTTCTCTGAGACATCATATCACAATGCATTCTATCTCAGCTATCTTCATTCACAAAGGTATTCACACATTATTTATTTCTTTTATTAAAATGTTGGCACAACTTTCGTTCTATATTGTGACAGTCCCGCTCCTATTTTCTTCCACTCCATTGTATCCACCCATGTCCATGATCACTTGATCAACCTGTCAAGACCTCTGATGACTCCAGTAATTCTATTCTCAATGCTTCATTTTTGGTGGTTGTTTTGGTCATTGAAACCATCTTACCATCCTTTCATTTCATTATAATCATCACAAGTTCTTTATATCTCACTTTCTTCATGCCAGGTTATCAAACCTTGGTATACCCATTTCCTTTCTTATCATGTTCAGATTACTTGGTCCAACAGTCCAATAATATAAGCACACCTCCACATTCTGATATAAAGAACACTTTTTGCTCTCATTTCTTCTCGTGAAGTCTCAACATGGCTTTACCTGTTAAACATGACCCACTGTGGTGGCTTTCTTTCCCACAGTCTTCCATCCTATGGCACTCCTCTAGTGTTCCCCTTACTATAAAGCTAGATGTTGTCTTATCTGCAAGTGCATCCATTTTTAGTCACTAAATGCTAGACTTTCTCCACTTACTCACATTCTTCTTATTGAATTGCAGTTCTTCTCTATCTGAAATATCACATTCTGTGGTTTTAGTTGCCCACCATGAGCCATATTATAAATGGGAAATTATAATAGAAATAATTAATATGCTTTAAATTGCTGTTATTGGGTGGTTTGATAAAATATTATGTAGTCTCAAGTGCACCTGCTCAGAATGTAAAATATTTCTTTGTCCAGTGGATACAGGCAGTATGTGCTATCAGCTCTATAGCAGACAGGAGGAAAGAAAGGAAGAAGGCCTTGACACAATTTTTATTTTATTACAATATTATGATTTTTCTGTTACTATTAGTTATTATTATTAATTAATCAATGTCATTAACAAATAAACTTCAAAATGTCATGTCTATACAGGAGAAACATTTTATTAAATTCAGTACTACCCATATTCTCTGGAATCCAGTAAGAGTGTTAGAACTTGTCCTTCATGGGTGGGTAAGAGGGGATAGCCATAGTTTGTTCTTTTTTTGGTGTGATATTTTTCTGCTATTTGAATACACAAGAATTCCTAATCCTTATTACAACTCAGAAAGAATAATTCAGTGAGCTGTTGACTTTCATAACATTTTCCCTTGACGGTGTCAATGACACATCGAGTATAACTGCTCATAGCTTGAATGTCCACCATCCTATAAATCATCTCATTGTCCAGGACATAGTCCTCAGGATATCCCTCATCTCTACCTGATCCTCAGCCTCCTCTCCCAAACTATCCCTTTTCTTCTTTGCCATATGTAAGAATGAATTTCCTGTTTCTCAGGTAACCCATTTCCCTTTACCTTCACCTTTACCATAGAGTTAAAGTAACTATTTATACTCAATCTTATCTAATAATGATAAATAATTTCCAATCTGGTACTGTTAAATATTCAATTTTTTTCTTTTATTTGAATATGCTAGTACACATTTGTAGACAATCATGATAGTACATGATCCATAACAGGCAAAATGTAGTTGGGGGGGGTATTTGCACAGTATATATGAACTTTCATGTAACAGTAATCTAAGCAGACTACTTTCTTTTAATTCTTTAATTTTTATTCATTTCTAAGAGGTCCGTGTTCTGGGCTTAAGATAAAAAAAAAAAAAAAAAGCCGCCGGGCGGTGGTGGCGCACGCCTTTAATCCCAGCACTCGGGAGGCAGAGCCAGGCGGATCTCTGTGAGTTCGAGGCCAGCCTGGGCTACCAAGTGAGTTCCAGGAAAGGCGCAAAGCTACACAGAGAAATCCTGTCTCGAAAAACCAAAAAAAAAAAAAAAAAAGCCAGCATTCCATGTCTCTAGCTCATGTCCAGTACAACAGAGCCCTGATTCTCTTCCCAGTCTCTTCATCTTAAGTTCTATCCTTATAATAAGTTAACGGATTGTAGAACTGTAAACTCAGCAGTGGTCAAGCACAGCCTCATGCCCAAAGGAAGCTGACAGATTTGTGACCAATCCCTCCTTATGTGGCTCATAAAGATTTTTGCCTTCCTATGAAAACATGTACCTGTCTAGAGGCGACAGCCATGGTTTTGAGGGTAAATGTCCCTCCCATGCCTCACTTCAGTGACCAACACAAAGGATGATGCCCCACCACAAGGGCATGGCTCAGTGATCTGAAGATAAAGTTCTTTGTCAGCTCTGATTGACATTTCTCAAAGGTAGAAGAGAGTTCTCACAACAGATATCATTGAGGCACTCAAAATACTTACACACCGCAGGCAAGCTTGCTTGTGATTAATGTGCAAGGGAAAGAGAGTGCTAAAGGGAAAAGAAAGGAAATTTCAAAGGCTACTTGAAAGAGAAGATGAAAGTATATCATCTGGATAGTGGCATCCCAGCCAGTTAAAAATCAAGTCTTATACCTTGCAAAGTGCAACGGAATGCCTATTTCCAACAGTCTTCTCAGCTTGTGGCTTCAGGACTCAGGATCACTGGCATGCTTCAAGGTTCCACTAGCAAGTCCTCATTCACTTCAAGAAAGAATCTCATATCACCCCAGGTAATTAAACACTGCATGCATGTATCTACACACACACACACACACACACACACACACACACACCCCTCTTCATGTGTGCATTCACCCACTCACATGTATATGGAAATTTTAAAGGCAAAATTGATGTTATAAAAATTTTATACAACATTTATTAGTCATAAGTACTTTCTAGGAAATAAAAATACATTGAAAAATTAATATGGCAGATAATGTTTTATTTGTATAAATCTATCATGATAATTTTTCAATAGAAACCAGAGATTTAAAAATCAAACCAGTACCTATCTCTCCTCTATGTCCCTCTCTCTTCCTCCTACACACACACACACACACACACACACACACACACACACACACACATTCACACATAATGAATAAATAAATAAATAACAACCTCTTGTTCCCCCTTACTGTTTTTATAACTTACTTGCATGCCTGCCTTTTGCTTCTGTTTGAAAGCCACTTTGAGATACAGACTGACTCCTAGTCCATTGGCTGGGAATAGCCTGCTTCTCTGGGAAATCAGATTTGTTTATGGAAGAGTTGGCTTTATCAGGACTATAAAAAAAAATGTGATAAAAAATACAAAACACAAAAAACAACTACTCTTAAATGATGCTGAATGCAGCATCTGTTTTCATAGTATAGAGATTTTATTCTATTATTCCCTCAAAGTCGGGACTTTGGGCTTATTTCAACATGATCCCCACAAGCAGCAAGCCTATATGTACTCTTGCTTCTAAGTCATGTGTCTACATGTTAGTGAACAGGAATTTTTCTTCATCCAGATTTTGCAAAAACTGTTCCACTTAAAAAATTCCAAACACTGTCTTCTTTAGATATTGGGATATTTTTATTAAATTTGGCTAGAACAATCAGGAATGACCAGCATATGGATAGGCCAAGTGTTTGCTCTGTACTTTATGAAAGAGTCTATGGTTTCTTCTAGTCCTGACCCCAGTGACTATCTTGTTTCTGGTCCTCCTAAAACAGAGAAAGTCAGATAATTAGAACAAGCAAGGAAGCAAGCATATACTCTTGCATTTGGGAAATCTTTGTAATCTCATCCATTCCACCCTCCTCTAGGTTTTGTCAATTTCCAGGACAAGGGCACGCTTTTCTTGGAAGCTCATTTTACACAGAATTCAGTTTGTTATGAGTAGATTATACAATGTAAAAGTGTTTATAGGGGCTTATATATTAAGTTGGAAATTTTACTGGAGGGATGGATAATAATTCTTTTTATGTACTCTCCTGGTGAGGAATTACCAGAAGTTAGTTTGAGCTGACCTAGACACCCACTGTCTTGTGCATCCTGTTTTGGAGCTCTGAACTTGTTTATCTGGAGTGACTACTACCACTATGTTGTGGTCCAGCTGGAATAAACTACTGTTAATTGTGTTTTTTCCAAAATTGTTGATCACTCCTGCTTATAAACAGCTTTCTGACCAGCAGGTCTATTATGAAGGTGCATGGACCACATCATAATTCCTTCCAAACAGTGAATAGTTCACTCAGAAAAAAAGTGCCAAGTCCCTCCTATGTGCCAGGTGTTCCCAGTGGTGACCTATGCATGAACAAGATACAGCTTGCTCCCACAAGCCAAGAGTTTAGGCTACGAATCCCTGAACTGTACAAACCTCGAATCATAGGTCCTATGTATGACCTCATGAGAACCTGGATCATGTTAGTGGTGAGGATCACTGAGTCAAAGGGCTTGCCTTTAAGGCTGTAGTACCTGCCATCTCAGAACTGTGATTGACAGAAATACTCAAAATATCATTCAGGGCTCCTTTTACTATTTACTTTTTATCAGCTCCTGTAATTACCATGACAATACCAAATCAGGTGTTTGTGGAATCAGTGATGTGTTTGGTTAGATCCAAATATTGACATACTGCAAATTGAGTAGTCCAGCATCACAGAAATATAAAGGAACAACTTTGGACTTTCAGTAAGGAACAGAAGATGACAATTATTTAGAACAGGGAGGAAGATAACGACAGTGGTAATCAGGAATAAGAACTTAGAGTTATTTGAAATTGAGGAACTTGGAGAGTAGCCCTTTTCTAACTTCTATTTGTACTCTAGCAAGGTCCAATATCTTAAAAATAATGACTTTTGAATGGTTTGAACAAAAAAAATGCATGTGTGATACTTTATTTTCTTGGTTATTCAGTTTGAATTTGCTGCCCAAATTTTCTACCAATTATGGTTTATTTACTGCACAACTCCAGAGCTCCCTAGCAATTTACTGTGCTGAAACTTTATGTGACTTGCCAGCTGCAAATTCCAAAGCATAAAGAAAGTTCGCCTTTGGCGGCAATGGCTCCTCTGAGACACATTCATCAAAATTTGAAATGGGAATCAAAAGGTTGAAGCATATGGTTTGCTTCTCTAGCCTCTTTTGGAACCCAGGTGACAGGAGTTCTTTTCCAATTAAAGAATACTGACAGTCACTTTGCATGTTACAATTTTTGAATTGTTTATTTTTCTCAAAGGTCGTTGTGATAAGAATCAGGTAATCACAGAAACAGTGGGCCGTTTCTCTTTGCTCTCCACCCTCAGCCCCTTCATACATCATCACTTGCCATGCTCATTTCTCACAAAGCAAAGTGAATGTGGTCAACTCATGCTCTCCACGAAGCAGGGAGAGACTGGGAAATGTGCCTTTGGCAAGACCTAGTCTGCATGAGCAAATGCTCTGTGGCCTGCCTTTTCCAAACTGCCCCTAACTTCTGCTAGCTCCCAACAATGCGATTAAATTATGACTTGATCAATAGATTCAGAATAGGTCAAAGCTCTTATCATTCTATTATATGTCAATGACTGGATCTACCAGCCCAGAGTCAAACATGGAACACATGAATCTTTTGGCAAGTTCATGTATGAACCCTATCATCACTCCTCTTCTCCCCTAGGAATCCTACCAGAACTGTACAAAATATACCAAGCTTCGCTTTACTTCAACTGAGGAGTATTGGGAAGACTCACCTCTCCAATAATGTAGATTATGTAGAGTTTTTGAGCCCTGGAAAGAAAATTATTTAATTATTAGTGAAAATCTCTTATTTTGGAACTTTTCTCCCTATACATAAGCAAAACTAATGAGGGATGGATAATTTCATTCCATAATTGACAGTTGTTAGGGTCTTGTCTGGTTTCCTGGGAGCCTTGACTAAAGACCTGTCAGTCCATCAACCAGACGGACTGTCAGCTCTTTTGAACATTCTAGAGACTTCACAACAGTTACCGCTGTTTGTTGCTGAAGTACAATTCTAGCTCCTCAAGACATGGCCCCAGCCATGAACATTTCAAACAGTTGCCCCAGATTGTCCTTACAACTATTATCATCATGTGACAAGGAGAGTGTTTTCTCTGGTGGCCTAGAGCAGAGGGACTATTATGAATGGTGCAGAGGAGGTATGCTATGATTGGTGCAAACCCAATCCTTGGTTCCATGAAGGTCTGTTGTGATTGGTATGGAAACCTCTTCTCTGGCTAGATAAGCAGGCTGTCCAGTTTTCTTTGTGAACTCACTGGGAGATACTCTGCTGTCATTACAGTATTAGGTCCAATAAAAGACATCAGTCTAGATATTTATTTCATGTTGCCTCCTTTCAGCACTCATCATTAGTAGAGCAGTTTGAACTGGCAACATGAATCAAGATGTACTGGCAGTGATGGCAGCAGAGTGGTAGCAGCAATAACAGTGGAGTGGTATAAGCAGGAGCTGTGCTGCGGAATTGACTGACCAGTGGCCAAGGCAGAAAAGGTGTTGGGAGTGTGCCTGGCCAGCGTGGTAGCATTAGAGATAAAGGCACAGAAAGGCAGCTACAGAGAGGAAGCAGAAGGTGGTAGTGGAGGTAGTGGCAGCAGCGGTCATGTAGGCAGACACAGCAGTGGTGGTGAAGTGGAGGAAGCTGAAGGCCACTGTGACTGAGTCACATCTTTTAAGGTTCTGTTGAATGATGTGCAGAGTTCAGCCCAACAGATGTGTTCAGACTTTGGTCTATGGACTGCACGTACCACAAGGTAACTATGAATGCAATCTACCACAGAAATCCCAAGCTTACTTATAACATCATGAGATTCACTTTGGTAAGTCCATCATAAACCCTGTAGAGGAGGACACTGTCATATCACAGTGTCAAATTAGACATAGAGGATAGAATAATCAGGGTCCCAGGTTCTAATTCTGGTTCTGTTATCCCTGGTTGTGTGTCTTTGGGTATAGGACTTAACCTCTCTGTTATCTGAGCCTCACTTTCTGAAATTGGATAAGTGGCATTTCATCTGTAGTGAAGTCACTAACAGTGGGTGCATTACAAAGGAAAACATATTTAAAAGTAATAACTGCCTCAGAGAGACTCTCACATCACATCTGTGAACAAGTTACAAGTAGAGGCAGGGGCTGGGCGATGGTGGCACATGCCTTTAATCCCAGCACTTGGGAGGCAGAGCCAGGTGGATCTCTGTGAGTTCGAGGCCAGCCTGGGCTACCAAGTGAGTTCCAGGAAAAGGCGCAAAGCTACACAGAGAAACCCTGTCTCGAAAAACCAAAAAAAAAAAAAAAAATGATTACAAGTAGAGGCAGGGAATAAATGAATAATCCAGCAGCAGTAAGAAATAACCTGCAGACCAGCCTATATCCATTTAGCATGTGTGAACTTTCACTGAATCAAACAAAAATATTTTTTTAATTGTTCATCAACTGCTATTTCATTACCTGTCTTTTATATACCCCAAAACCAAATGGACGTAGCCCTTAAATTATAAACTAGGGTTCTTCGGTTTCTTTGTACTGAAATTTCCAGCAAATCCCCACTTATCTCAGCAGATAAATAATTTACATGAACACATACCCACAAAAGACAAACCAGTATCGGACACCTTAGCTTTATGTCCAGACACCAATGTCCCCTCTGCTCATCCACCTCACTGACTGCATAAGGAACCATCAGAATGCTTCCATGAACTTAGATAATATAGAAAAATGACAAGCCTAGGAAATCAAGACTTCTTCATGTCAGTGAACACTGAGTTACTCCAAAAAGAAACAGGTGTTGAGCAGGCGAGGGAGCTGGGAAAGAATGTTTTATACAGTGAGTACAGGAACTAAAAATACCCCCACGACAGGAGGAAACTTAACCATTGGGAGGAAGAAAGGAGGCTCACAGAGCTCAGGGGAGGACAAAAGAGGGAAAATACAGGAAGCCACTCAGCACTCGCGGAAAGCTTTCAGAGTTAGAGAAAACAAGCATGTAGGAACGAGGTATATTACCTCCAAGAGTAAGTATGAAAATATTGCTGTTTTGGTTCAAACCAACAGTACAAACTCAGGCTTTCTGTTTGTGTTGTAAAACTATTGCACACTTTAATACACCTCTTCATTTGGGAGATTAATTATTATAATGTCAATGTACCTCTTTGATAGAAAACCAAAGGCTCTGTTTGGGTTGTCTAAGGAAGACTGGCTTACTCTCTGCTCCAGGTCTGGGTGTTGCCATTGTTTGTTACCCTAAAAGTGAGGGAACTTCAGATATCCTTCTGAACGCATGACCTAGACCACACAAAGAGATAGAAATTCTTTTGTTGCTGTTTCCTTTTGTTCTCTAGTAGAAGCCCCTGAATTTTTATTTGCCTTTGAACATCAATTTTTCAGTAGTTTGAAGCTGCTCTTAGGGGTGAGTTAATGCACTTTGGGGTCTCTGGGTCATACCAAGGTAGACGGCATTTCATGCAGCCTACTTGCTTTTCTAAGAGGTTTGAATTCTTCTAAATTCTGTGGTGTTTGGGCTCAAGGAAATCTGTGGCTAATTAACATTTCAATTTTTAATCAACCATTTTTTTGCATAATCATTCTTATTTAAGCTTACATGGCATGAATAACTTTTTTAATGCTTTCATTTAGTTTTACGTCAAGAATCAACCTCTAAAGTTGCTTTTTACTACAGATACCTTTAAATGCAACAGTGTCTTCCATGGAAAAAATGGAAAGATAACAAAATGGGACCTGTTTTTCCCAAATTTCTCTTTGCACCTTTCCTTCAACCAACACTATTTTTCCCTCCCTGACATTTTATTATTTATTTTGGTCTTTTTCTTTAAGGAAGACATTGCTTAAAATTACAAAACAACCATGGACACTCCTAGACATTTTGTCTCAGAGATCACTCTACCCTGCTACAGTTCAAGAAGGTCTTTTCTCAGAATGGGGGTAGAGACAAAAAAAATTAGAGTTATATCTCCCTTAGTTACATCTTCCCTGATCACTTCCACGCTCTGTGTGTGTGTGTGTGTGTGTGTGTGTGTGTGTGTGAGAGAGAGAGAGAGAGAGAGAGAGAGAGAGAGAGAGAGAGAGAAAGACAGAAAGAGAGAGAGATGTGTGTGATACATGCACACATGCACTTATATTATGATGAATTCATGCCATTCATTTTCAGTGTTTCAGGTAGACAAAGTCAGCCTTCTATTTTTCATTTTAGATAAATACAAAACAGTTGAAAAAGCTTACTTAGCCAATAGTGATAACATATAATGGGACTGAAATTTCATCCAGCCATTTTTGTTCCAGAGTCTGCCTTCATGCACATTTGTGGGTGTGTTTGAATGTCGTGTGTAAGTGCACATTGTGTGCAGGTATATATGTGGAGTCCAGTGGACAACCTCAAATGTTGGTCCTCACGTGCCATCCACTCTTATGGTATTTTATTTTTTTTATGGGGTTGCTTACCAGGTAGGCTATACTCACCAGCAAGTCTCAGGCTTACACCAGTCTCTGCTTGCACAGTACTAAGATTACAAGCATGATAATGTGCCAGGGTTTTATTTTTATTTTTAAATTTTTTTTAAATAAGGTTTCCATATATATCGTTGACTGGCCTGGAGCTCATTATGTGAACCAGGCTGTCCTCTAATTCATAGAGTTTTGCCTGTCTCTGCCTTCCAAGTACTGGAACTAAAAGAGGGTGCCATCAAGCTTGGCTTGTTGTTGTTTTCTCAATTGTGGATTCTAGGGGATATCCTTGTGCTTCTAAGGAAAACATTCACAGACTGAGCTATCCCCCCGCCTGTGGTCCTCATTTTAAAAAATGAATCATTTATATAACAACTTTTGTTCTATAAATCACGTTTTTGTGATATTTGTTTCTTATATATTCATGAAAAATCTCCATGTTGGCATACCCCTCCATATCTGTACCCTAATTTTGTCTAATCAGAGAAGGAACCAATGGAAAACATCACATAAGTTTAAACACTGAACACCCTTAACTTGAAATGCTTGAGATCAGAATTGTGTTAGATTTCATTGTTTCCTCAAATTTGGGTTATTTTCATAAACTTTATGATATTTTATATGCAGCAACTTTTGGATTTTAAAGCATTTAGGATTTTGGATTACAGATGATCAACTTGTAGGAACAAAACTTACACAAATCTTATCAAGCATTACAACACTACTCAAAGCCTTCCATGTATATTAACATTATATAATTTCCAACACTACCCTAAAACAGAGCTGCTATTATTGTGATCATAATAATTTATATGAGGACATTGAGATATGAAGGTACATATTTAGAGCAATGACTCACAGCTTAGTAACTACAGAGGGAAAGTCTGAACCCAGGGTCTTTCCTTCTACTTTGTTTCTTAATTATGTGAGGAATGAAATATGCTATCCTTTTAATTTTACCTACTCCTGAATTACCAGTGAGCAGCAGGTCTGAACACATTACATAACCAATCAATATTTGATGAAGTAATGAAAGAATTGAATCCTTTGAAAATTAAAAATTTAATTATGTAAGTAATACATGAATATATTATCCTCATACAATACTGTAAAATATTCTAAGAAAAGCAGAGCCTAAGCACTTTCTCATCCCATATTCTTTTTCCTGTCATCATTTAGATCCTTATTCTCTAATCTTTTTCACTAAAGCTAAAGCAATCTATTCAGTGTTTATGAATTTCTGTCAATCATGAGCAAAGCCAACATGGTTGATATTTGCTCCCAGTGCAGAGTAGAATGCCACATGATCAAGAACATGAAAACCTGGACTCAGCACTATTTCTTGTTACAGACACAGACTAAGTCCCTCATTTTACTCTGAAGTTTTCAATTAAGTATGAAGGCTAACTATTATGTGAGCAATTACAGGCCAGTATAATTCAAGTTACTGTCTAATTCTGTCCTGAAATATTTTGACTAAGAATACTTGTTACAGGAGGATGGGGCTGCTGAGGTTAAGCTGTTCCAGGCAAGGGTTTAAATGTGCCAGCCATGGGGCAAGTTTATGTTTTTCCAAACACCACTGGGTGTTTTCTCTAGGGTCTTGATGCCAGTGTTTGGACCAGCTATTACCAGACGGTATATGTCAACAGGTTTGTAATATAGGGCTGTAAAGAAGAAATCATTCTTAATTGTAAAGTTTGACATAAGAGATGGCATGAGAGAAAACATTCTGTGTGTAAGTGTTATGGTGCAATGATTAAGAATTTTCTTTAAGAATAAAATTTGTTCATTTGAAACCTGTCACTACTGCTTATTAACTGAGGAACAATGAGATGCCTGGCAAACTGCTAGGCTTTCTGTGACTCTGTTTCTTCATTTCTTACTTAAAAGTAGGAACAGTAGCCTCTCTCATATGTTTGTGACAGATGCAGTTCAATGAGCAATGTAAAATACTCTGATACTTCAATTGTGAATGAAAAATAGCCATTCACATCACTGTAGAAGAGCTAGCGGAATTGGCTCACACATGTAGTCCCAATATTTTAGAGGCTGAGTCAGAAGGACTGTCCTGAATTTGAGAGCCTGGGTTGCAAAGTGAGACCCTATCTCAAAGTAACAATAACAACAACAAAAAAATCACTGTATGGCTTAAATGAAATAGAAATATGTAATAAGAACTATTTCTGCACATGCCCATCTGGTCAGAAATTTTAGGCCAATTTTATTGCTCAGAGATGGAGAAACTTCACTGGGCACTAATAGGATACTAAATGTCTGTTGATGCTTTATTTCTGGAAATAATGTCATAAAATCAATAAATGCTAATAAATAAAGAAATCACCAATATGTTGATGAACATTACTTGTTAATGAAGTGACATGTAAAGTACATCTCCTTGCTATTGAATGCTATGTTCAAAACCAAATTCACTGTGATAGTATAATCTTATGAATTTGTGGCTCATCCTCATCCTCATACAGACTCTAGAACACATCCTGGTCCCCAGTAGGAAAAATTTACAATTAGTGATTTTCAAGCCATCTTCATGTAGACATGCTCTTTTCTCATATGTCCTCTAACACAGACTTCAGAATACAATTCCCACCTGCTCATTTCTTTTTTTCAGTCCTCAGCCCAACCTGAAGCATAACCTTCATCTCTGCTTGTGCAATAGAATGCAGTGAATGAGAACGAGGGATCTGAAAGGCCCTGATAGCTCTCAAGAAGCCACTGCTTCTGTCAAGAGATGAAAGAAATAAATACACACACACACACACACACACACACACACACACACACACACACACACACAGCACTTTGGACAATAAAAGGTTTAGACCTAAGGGGATAGTAGGAGGAGGAGAAAAAGATTTGAAGCACTCTTATTAAAAGTACCAAAGCCTCTACAGTTGATTATTTAGTGGGTATCCCCAGATTAGAAAGGAAGAAAAACCTCAGAACGTAGTAGAAGCCACCATTATATCTAGCTTTCTGGAGCTTCCACTGTGCTTACGAACATCATAGGATGTTCACTTAGATAGAGATGCACTGGATGATGACAGACAGAAAAATGGATTACAGACTTTAGATTGATAGATAAAGAGATGGATGGATGGATGGATGGATGGATGGATGGATGGATGGATGGATGGATTCATAGCTGACAACTAATAGATAAAAACTGGTTTGGGACTTACCTAGTGTTAGGGAATCTGGAGGTGTGGAGTCAGCTTGATTCAGGGTAAAGAATCATGTTTACAGGTGCAAGTTGAGTGGAGATGCCCACGTTAGGAGTACAGACAGCTAATTTGTGAATAAAGTGTTTAAAATCTGCTGTAAAGAAATAAAACCTGAAAGCATTATGTTAATTGTAAATGTAGAAATTTACCTGGGAACACTTTGATGTAAATCTGTGGGTTTCCTTAATGTTGCTTAAATGTTTGCATTTCTCTCAGAATTCTCTCTCACATACGATCCATATAGTCTTTCATTTCTAGCTTCAAGTTCTTTAAATAGGATAAGAACTAAAAAAATTTTTTTAAATTCTGCAAAGCTTGCTAAGAACAAAATGTGGCAGGTGTTCAGTCCTTCCTAAACAGTCAGCTTGGTAAAAATTCAGACCAGAATTTAATTCCTTTCTCTTCCTCCCTACTCTCCTTGATCGTAGGCCTTTTAGAAAGTATTACATATAATAATTTCACAGAATGTAGGAAATAAAATTAAATTATTACCAAGCAAATTTTGCCTCTAAAATATGCTTAATGAATATAAAACATTTAATAAAATTAATTTTATCATATTTTACACAGTTATTACAATATATGCATACATAAACACACATGCACACCACACACACACACACACACACACACACACACACACACAGTATTTCCACAGATGCAAAGTAAATTTTATCATTTTGTTAATACGAAAGAAATGGCTAACCAGACTTAAGTGGTATTTTAGTTAAGTTCTTTGGATTGACAGCTGTAACTCTCTGATTTAACCTAGTATTCTAGCTGTCCTTATAGTGATAAAATGCATTACATATTGGTTTAAGTTTTTTGCCAAATTCTGTTTGAAATGTGTATTCAATACATAGTTGTTAAAATAGTTGTATTTTATTTTGAAATTGTTATGCTTTTAGAAAGGAGTGATGGCCTATAATTTTACTCTAAAGCCCTTAGGGGCTGGAATTAGAAAACCACTTTCCTGCTCACAATGTTTTCCTTTATTTTTTCTTAAACTGTGTCCAGGCAGATAAGTATTGTGGAAGTGCAAGCCTGTGGGCAAGTGCTCTGAGGCACAATCTATCTGCAGGCTGTTGAAATGAATCTGTGTCTCTACAACCAGGGTGGTTCTGCAGTTATGCTATGTGGTTATGTCTTTAGTGTGGCCCATGTTCATTCTTTGTAGTATCCAGTGAGAAATCCCAGCCATCAGTAAAACTCTATTACCTTCCTCTAGATAGGAAATCCTATTATACTTATACACAGGGATATATGTTAATAAGTACAGAATCAGAGATTAAAGCAGAAGGATTGACAAGGAACCTGTTGTCTTGGTAGAAATGGTTATTATCAGCATTCTTTCTTCTCTTGAACCAAATAAATTATGTCTATACCACAATGGAGGAGATTCACATTTGTCTTCCTTACAGAAGTGTTGACAGCATGATTCTCACCTAAGGGGATTCATCACATACTTATACATAACATTCTAGTTTCTGAAAAAAATTAAATTAGACCTGCAAGCAAGTAATCTTAAAATTACTTTATGCTTCCGTGGGATAAATTCTCAGGTAGAAATGTTTTCTTCAATTGCTGTTGAGATAGTTCAAAACTGAGCTCTGAGAGAAAGCTGATTGATCACTATTGATGATTGGAAGGAAACAGTGGGTTTTGTTCTTTGGTTCTTTGTCCTTTTGTTATGGTCATTTGAAGTCATTTGCAGCATTCCTTTTTTTTTTTTTTTAACCAAAGATAAAACTAACTGCTTGAATATAGTGCACAGACACCCTGAAAGTTAATACAGAGAATGACAGGGGTTTTCCTGAGAATCCTAAGAGAAGCTAAAGGCATTCTGGAAAGAGAAGGTAATTCCAGTGTTTAATTTTGCACAAGTGAGAGGAAAGGGCACTTAAGAAAAAAATGCATACAGCAAATGTGCAACACCATATTCTAGAAACTGTCCAATGCATATAGCAAATGTGCAACACCGTATTCTAGAAACTGTCCAAAGTAGAATTTGTAGGAAATATAATTTGGGCAGATTTTGAAAACTCTTGCGTGGCCTGACAAGGAACTAGAATTTGAGCATTTGATATATTTTCCAACAGAGAGGTGAGTTGGTAGAAATGAGTTTGTACAAATAAATATGATGAGAAAAAAATAAGTCATCTAAGAAATTAGAAGGACATAATTTTTTAAATATTGAAAGACAGATGACCAACAGGGTATTAAACATCAATAGCCCAGAGTACATCTATGAATAGATTGAAGTCTCCCAAACTTAGCCACGCCTTCATCTAGCAAGAACTTAGATGTTTTCCCTATTCATCTCCTCTGCTCAGTAGTTCATGCAATTTTAAAGCAAGAAGAAGTACTAAAATAAAGATGAAGCAGATGCACTGTGTGAGTGCATCATGGGATGAATTAATTATAGCAAGTATACTGCAGTAAGAATGGAAGGGATTATTAAAAGCAGGCATCATGATTTTCTCACTGAGTTCAAACTCAATGTTTCTTAATAAAAAGAAAGGATCCTCAAGGTCTGGTGGCTTTTTCAACCTGGTTTGGAAAAACATTGAAATCTGGTAAGTACTTACGTCTGGGATCTGTGAAAGAATTAATTATTTTGGAGTTAAAGAACACAACAATTGAAATTAGCTGGAAAATAAAAATGTTAGTGAATAATGGGTTGTAGACACAATGCCTAATCTTGGTTTAAAAAAAAAAAAAAACCACAAAAACCTGACTATTTTCTTCAAACTAGATGACCTCATGTTGAAGAAACAGAATCACCTGAGTGTTCTGGCAGAGCTGTTTCCAATTTCTTTTAGTAAGACATCATGCCCTCTGAAACAGTCATCTTAGGTTAATTCAGACATTTGGCCTCATTAACGACTTTGGGTTTATCTTAGGACTTTCTTATTTATTGTCTTCCCAAGGCTTAATGGGCTCTGGAATGTGTGTTGCCTTGGTTCACATTGAGTCTCACCTTGAAGGGTCTTTGCTTTGACTCAGCAGGCTGCCATTTTGACTGTTGGCTTTTTTATTTCCCTCTAGGAAGCACAGAGTTCTTAGAGTTGTTCCTGGATGCCTAATTAACATTTTCATGTCACTATATTCATGCTTATGATTGTTCTGCATACCATCTTTGTGTCCTTGACATTCAGAAATAGATCACTTCATTCCAGGAATTCTGATTTAGCTCATTTCTCTGCTCCAAGATGATCAAATTTGCATTATACCAATATGAGTCTCCCTCCACTGGATTCCACATTGCTTTTTTTGTTGTTGTTGTTGGTTTTTTTTTTTTTTTTTTCAGAAGTAAAATTTGGGCTCAATCCTGAAGAGCTGCCATGGCTTGGAATGACAGAGAAAGTGTGCTATAGTCTGGGGAGGAGGGTGAGCAGTAAATATAGGAAGGCAGAATCAAGTTGAGTAGGGGTGTGTGTGTGTGTGTGTGTGTGTGTGTGTGTGTGTGTGTGTGTGTGTGTAATTCCATCCAAGTCATCTGTCTGGAATAGAGAGGTGTACTGATTGATTCAAACATTAGCAAGTGGGAGAAGAGGCATAATTTCAAACAGCAGCATATAAAAGAGTGAAAGAAGCTGGTCTCCACATGTTTGCCTCATCTCACTTGCACCTAGCAAGACAAAGTTATTTCCTACACTTTAGTCTCCTTGTTTCCCTACTGTAGATATTTCAGCAAATGTCCACTACCTCCAGCTGAAATTAAAGTACCCCCTCCCCCACTCTAGAATCTGTATGGAGCAGCACAAGTGACTTAAAAACCAATCTCAGGTCTTTTCTGTCTTGTCATGCAACTCCCATTTCAGCTGCACGCTAACTATAAATCATTGACTTCACCATCTACAATCATCCCTCACATTACCAGCCATGTATCTTCTTCTAATCTTCTCCTTCAACTTCAGTTATAAACTCCTACACAGGATTACTGTGTAGCTCAAATAGAACTCGGGTGTGTATCCCTTCCCAGTAATAATTATTCACTCCCACACTAGAACATTCAGTGCCCTTGAGGATACCTGTATCATAGCATTCACATTATCTTACATTTATGTGGGTCTCTGTCTACTTTTCCACCTAAACTAGACTCAATAGAAGCATTGCATTCTCTACATTCCTTGTAAATGTTCTCTTGGTACCTGGCATATGGTAGGAGCAGAATACTTTTCAAACTGATTGATTGGAAGACCGCTGCATATTTTTATTCTAGTAAATCCTGGGAATAGCGGTATAATCAGACTGGTTATTGTATATTTATTATCTTTACTATGGATTGTTCCCTAATCAGTCTTCAAGGTTTGTGGCTCAACAAATATTCTTGTGAATCTTAATCACCAAAATTATTTACTGAAAATTACCTTAGTGCTGTTGGTCATTCTCTGAGAAAGGATTTACTGAATACTTTCAATTAATGAGATACTTTCAGTTTACTAAATCATAATAATTTTTATTTCTCTAGAAATAAACAAATTTTGAATATAAATTAGAATGTTATTAGGTAGGAGATTTATAAATCAAGTGATTTAGAATGGCATTCACTTAGAACTAATCTATAAGTCTTTTTTAGCAAGAAATGAAAACATAACCTCGATAATTTTAGATGTAATTTCCATATACTTCATTTGTGGTGGGATATTACAGATTGATTTTTACTCTTGATAGACTTTGAACTGTTTAAGCACATAAAAACCTCTGTACAATTTCCCACACATAGAAAGAGCCGCCTCAACTCAACTCTATCATTTGTGCACATAAGTTCCTGACCTTTGAAAACCCTCTCAATCCTCCATTCAGGAGGGGAAAATAACAGAGCTATATTCCTCAAAAAATCATGAAATTTTTATAAAGTAAAATTCAATGTATTTTAAATTAAGGGAAACATTGGGTGGCAATCTATTAAACTGATAATCAGAAAAGGTCAACTGTTGGCAGTTTCATACAATTTACTGTGATAGCTACAGTATGATTTCGGGGTAAGGCAGTAATGTGCAAAGTAAAAAGAGATCTTCTAGATCTCCCCAAATATACTCAGTAAAGAGCTATATGATGGGATCTGAAGAGATGATTTAGTGTGTAAGGTGCTTGATGCACAAGCATCCCCAGTGCCTAGGTGCAACTGTGTATATAGATCTGTAACCCCAGCACTGCCAATGGGATAGGGACAGAGAGAGGTAGATCCTAGAAGTTCCTTGGACAGCCAGCCTAGTAGACAGTTAGGAACCATGTAAGTGAGAGCTCTAATCTAGAAAAATAGTGTGGAGCTCAATGGAAAGCATCTGAAATATCTCCCTGGATTCCGTACAGCTTGACATGTACTTGTAGCTGCATACTTGTGTGTACACACATGAACGTGTACAGACAACACACATACATATCACCAATAAGAATAAGCTATAAGGTGAATAACCTTATAATCCTTATAAATAAAAGCTTATAAAATAAGATGCTATTTCCCTAGATGCTGAAACATTGCTAACTTCAAGTTAGTCTGCTTTCTATTAATAAATCAGTTACTTAAACCTCTTTACAATGTCTAAAATAAATGTTACAAAATTATTGCAATTATTTGCTGAGATGAAATTGGCAGCATGCCCCCTTGCCTTTGAATAGATGACCTTCAACCCCCAAACTCATTTGGCCTCATGGGAAGTTTACATAAATCTGTAACAAGAGTGACCCACTTTGCTTAACTATTCTGCTAGTGTCCATATTTTTATTGTACTTTCCTCTATTGATTTGTTTCATCACTTACTTGGGAAAATAGACCTATCTCTTGTGTTCACACTACAGCCTCCTAATGCCTGTATCTTCCTGATGGCCCCATCCTCCAGTTCTTCAGGATTCTGGTTTTGCTTTCCTTTCCTCCTTTGCTGTCTTTGTTGACTTCCCTGCTCCTCTTCTCCTCTGCTCCTTAAGACTCCATTGGAGCTGGAGAGATCACTCAGCACGTGAGAGCACTAGCTGGTCTTCCAGACAACGAGGGTTCAATTCCTAGCACCCACAACGCAGCTCACAGTGGTCTGTGCTCCATTCCCAGGGGATCTGATGTCTCTTCTGACTTCCCTGGCACTGCATTCATGTGGTGCATAGACATACACACAGGCAAAATCCCTATACATGTACAATTTTTAAAAATAAAAAAAAATATTCCCTTGATTCAGAATTCCTGGGCAAAGGAGACAAGATCATCTATCTTAAAAATATAAAGAAACTTGCTGGTTTCTGGATAGGCCTCAATGGAAGTACCTGATTTTGAAGCACAGCATAAATGTTCCCTGTTGATTTCACTTGTCTACAACCAGATAAGCATCTTAACAGTGCAAAGCCTATAAGAAGAGTTAGGCTGTCCTCCTTGTGGGCTCCGGGGCTTTGACACTAGCTGTTGTATTCGTCCTCACCTCCATCCCATTAGTGAATTGTTCTTCTGCAGCTGTACATTACTGCTTTACTTCTTTCCAACAATGGCATCTCATGCATGTCCACCTCCACTAGATGGACTTGGTAGGAGGTTCAAATGCACATTCTGGCTACTGGAAAACTCCAGGGTCTCACTGTTAGTATAGGCATTGGATAGAATTGTGTTCAAGTCTTGTCTTAGTCAATGTTCTATTGCTGTGAAGAGACACCCTGACTGTGGCAACTTTTATAAAAGAAAGCAGTTGATTGCTTATAGTGTCAAAGGATTAGTTCATTGTCATGACAGGAAGCATGGTGACAGGCAGGCAGCCATGGTCTGAGAGTAGTATCTGAAAGTTCTACATCTGGATCTGCAGACAGCAGGAAGAGCAAGACTCTCGGCTGCCGGAGTCCAGCTCTGGATGAGGGGAGGGTCTGAAGATGGATGGATGCAAGAGTAGTGACAGAGGAATTAGACACAGGGTACTTCTTAGTTTCACTTTAGGAGAGATAGATGGACAGAGAGGAAGCATACAGGGGTCATCCCTAGTGGGACAGGTCCCAGTAGAAGACATAAGGAGTCAGTGGGGTTAGGAAGTGAGCCCGGCCATGGTGGTCAGGAAAATCTTGCAGCCTAACTAACTAGCAGCCAGAATGCTTCTTTGTTTATACAGAACTGAGTAAGTAGAGACACAAGCATGATGTTCTAAAACATAGACCATATCATTTTTGGACATGTGTTTCACTTCCTTTTGCTCATCTTTTAGTCATCCTCAATAAACTATGACAGGTATTGCTCAACATCCCTAATCATCAGGGAAATGCAAATCAAAACAACTCTGAGATACCACCTTATGCCTGTCAGAATGGCTAAGATCAAAAACACTGAAGACACCTTATGCTGGGGAGGATGTGGAGCTAGGGGAACTCTCCTCCACTGCTGGTGTGAATGCAAGCTTGTACAACCACTTTGGAAATCAATATGGTGCTTTCTTAGAAAATTGGGAATCCATCTTCCCCAAGATCCAGCTATACCACTCTTGAGCATATACCCAAGGAATGTTCAACCACACCACAAGAGCACTTGTTCAGCTATGTTCATATCAGCATTGTTTGTCATAGCCAGAACATGGAAACAACCTAGATGCCCTTCAACTGAAGAATGGATAAACAAAATGTGGTACATATACACAATGGAATACTACTCAGCAGAGAAAAACAATGACATCATGAGGTTTGCAGACAAATGGATGGATCTAGAAAAAAATCATCCTGAGTGAGGTAACCCAGACTCAGAAAGACAAACATGGTATGTACTCACTCATAGCAGGATACTAGATGTGGAACAAGGATGACTGGACTGTTACTCACATCACCAGGGAGGCTACCTGGAAAACAGGACCCCATGAAAGACATGGGGATCACCCAATGACAGAGAAATGGAATGAGATCTACATGAACAGCCTGGACATGAGTGGGGGTAGTGAAGGGCAAGGGTCGAGGGAAAGAGAGCTTGGGGGAGCGGGAGATCCCAGCTGGATCAACAACAGAGAGGGAGAACAAGGAATAGGAGACCATGGTAAATGAAGACCACATGAGAATAGGAAGAAGCAAAGTGCTAGAGAGGCCCACAGAAATCCACAAAGATACCCCCACAACAGAATGCTGGCAATGGTCGAGATACAGCCCGAACTGACCTACTCTGGTGATGGGATGGCCAAACACCCTAATTGTTGTGCTAGAAACCTCATCCAACTACTGAAGGATCTGGATGCAGAGATCGATGGCTAGGCCCCGGGTGGATCTCTGGGAGTCCAATTAGCAAGAATGAGGAGGGTTTATATGAGCGAGAATTGTTGAGACCAAGGTTGGATAAAGCACAGAAACAAATAGCCAAACGAACGGAAACACATGAACTATGAACCAATGGCTGAGGGGTCACCAACTGGATCAGGCCCTCTGAATGGGTAAGACAGTTGATTGGCCTGATCTGTTTGGGAGGCATCCAGGCAGTGGGACTGGGTCTTGTGCTCATTGCATGAGTCGGCTGTTTGAAACCTGGGGCCTATGCAGGGTCGCTTGGCTCGGCCTGGGAGGAGGGGACTGGACCTACCTGGACTGAGTCTACCAGGTTGATCTCAGTCCGTGGGGAAGGCTTTGCCCTGGAGGAGGTGGGAATGGGAGGTGAGCTGGGGGGAAGGTGAGGGGGGTGGGAGGAGGGAGAACAAAGGAATCCGAGGCTGATATGTAGAACTGAATTGTATTGCAAAATAAAAATTAAAAAAAAAAAAAGAAAAAAGAAAATACCTTGAACCTGGAAAAAAAAAAAACTATGACAGAACAGAGTTATCATTTCCAATCATTTTCCCTCAAATTTTGACATGATTAAATAAACAGAGTTATCATTCTTACTCATTAACCCTATAACCTATTTTTTAAGAATCAAGAGGCATATGACACCCTGTTCTTAGGCTGGTAGCTTTGATTGCTTTAAGGACACTAGACCAAAAGAAAATCTTTAAGCCACCCAGGCATTTTGCCATGTCCCAAGCAGTTTGTTAGTGGTCAGAGTTCCCAGGAAAAATCCTCAGGCCAAAGCTACTGCAGTTATTATTCAAATTCTGGGCTGGGTGATGGTGGTGCATATCTTTAATCCCAGCACTCTGGAGGCAGAGGCAGGCAGGTCTCTGTGAGTTCAAGGCCAGCCTGGGTTAGAGAGTGAGTTCCAGGACAGGCTCCAAAGCTACACAGAGAAACCCTATCTTGAAAAAAAAATAAAACAAACAAACAAAAATTCTGGTATAATACAATGTTCATATTTATATCTTTATAGAATTTGTCTATATGTCTAATCTTGGAATTCTGTTGTTCCTTGGTCATATCACATTATAGTGGCTCTGCATGAGCTATCTCTTCTAAGAGAGGGAGGTCCTGACATTTCATACTTTTATCATCTTTCCACTCTATACTTTGCTCATCAATATGTCTCTGTGTAGGGTAGAGTTGTATGCCATGTAATTGTCTGAGTGTACTGTGGGAAGAGGCTTGTAATCTAAACTGTGGCCAACTCCTCTAGCCCACTAAATCTTCTTGGCCTTTTTAAATTTACTTTGTATTGAATATCTTGTTCCTGTGTAAGTACAGGGATAGATGTTTCAAGAGTGCCTCATAGCCTCATGAAGAGACCTCTGGCTTCTTTTTGTGTCACAATCTCCATGGCATAAGGAAGATCTTCAAGTAGATCAGAATATCTCCCTAAAATCAGGGGGAATAGTATGTTCAGGACTTTCCTGGGGAAGCTTAGAAGCAATACTCCTTGGAGAAGGAATAAATGATTCATAAGAAATTTTCCATCAATCTAATATCCCCAAATTGTACAAATATTAAAAGTACTCCAAGTATGCAACAAGTAGAGATGAAAACCAAAGAGACTATCATGTTTCTCAGCTCTGTTGGATCTTGGTCAAGCAGCTGTGCTGGCTCTATGACTTCTGCCATTCCATTCAGATGTGGCTGTGCCACTGGGCCTGAACTGGGCTTTTAAAATCTTAAAGCTCACCCCTAGTGATGCACTACCTCCAACAAGGCCATACCTAATCCTTTCAAATGGAGGTACTTGCTAGTGACTGAGCCATTAAACTTATGAACCTACTAGTACCATTCTCACTAAAACCACAAAAGTCTCTTATTTTGAAATATTAACCGATAAGAAACATCTGTGACTGTGTAGGAAAATGATCAGTCCAGTTTTCTCCTTTTGTTCTTATACTTACTATAAAACCAAAGGGAATGGATCATGAAACTTACACTGTCTCTTATATTTTCATGCAAGTCTGACACACGAATTCTTACAAAAGCCTGTAGAAAATCTACTATATTCCATAAATTAAAAGCCAAAGTCTAGAGGCCTTAAGTAACATGGGAAGGTACACAGTCAGATGGCAGTAGTCCATAAACACCAGTGTGCCCATATTCTGCTCTACACACTAAGTTTCCTCACCTAAAATAAGATTTATCAAATACATTGTATTTCCCCAATGACATGCACTGACCTTAATAAGTCAGAATTAACTGGTGGTGACTATTTCCATTTTTACAGATGTGATGACCAGATATAGATCAGATATATAATTTATGGAACAACCCTTGATAAGAGGAAGACTACGAATATGAACTTAAGTCTTTTAAACTTCGATTTGAGCTCCTTTTCACTTACATTACAATGTTTAGAACTGAGGTCACTTATAGTTGACACTTACTGAGACTGTGAGGCAGAGAGTTCACCTTCACTGTGACTTAATAACCCTGAAGGCTAATCAGCAGAAAGTAAGGACCCAAACAAGCAAACAAAATGCCCTCAGTGTTTGCTCTCCCCAGTTCATTTCTGACCAATGCTGTCTACCCTAGTTTTTCATAGTTAATTATTGATTTAGTTGATTTCCCCTGATAATTTCCAATTAAGCACATTCTACTCTGTCACATTATTCTTTCCACTGTCCATTCCATACTATGAAATTCTGCAATAGTATGATTTAAAAATATTTTCTCCGATAAATGTAATGTACTAAATGTCAAGCCATTAGGATAAAGGAGGAACAAATACATGTACAGCTAGAAGCTTTGTTTATAAACCCAGTTTCCATACTCAATATTTTCTTTTTGAGGAGTAGTAATGGTAATAATCACATTTCTCTGCGGGTAAATGTAGAAAAAAATTATTATGAATTGACTGTTTTTTAAACAACAATAGATCCTGTTTTAAATTTATTGTAATTATTCCTACTTGTAGAGTGCTTTAGTATTCAATGTTACTACACCTCTTAGCAGCTGTGTCATCATTGGTAGGTTATTGCGTTACTCTGTGATCATTTTTAGCAGATTGTTACTCTCTAAGCTACTGCTCTATTGCTGTGAAGAGATGCCATGACCAGGGTAAATTAGAAGCATTTGACTGGGGGTTTGATTAGAGTTTCAGATGAATAGTCTGCAACCATCATGGCAGGAGCATGGTGACAGGCAGGCATAGCATTGGAGCAATAACTGGGGCTCGTATCTGATTCACAAACTCAAGGTAGAGAAAGAGTCTAGGCTTGGCATGGGCTTTCGAAATCTCAGAGCCCACCCCTGTGACTCACCTAACAAGGGCACACCTGCTAATCTTTCACAATTGTTGCACCAACTGAGGACCAAACCTTAAAATATATGAGCCTATACGAGCCATTCTCATTCAAACCACCACAGTTACTACACGGGTTTTGAGAGAAAACACATCTAATATGTGAGAACCAACCCCTGAAAGATAGAAGAGACTGTGAGAAGAAAGAAAAATGCAACAAGATCCAAGATAACATAAAGAGAAATCTGTTAGGGGATTAGTGATTATAGTATGGCAAGGGAGCCTTTAAATATTGCAGCAACAGGAGCTGGCTTACTATATATGTTGAGTTAGATGAAGAGGGACTATGGCCAACTTGCACATACTTGTCCTTTCTCAAAAATTATTAGCATGCAAAACATGAGTTAAATATAATAAGTGTTCAGGCATCAGCAGTCTGCACACTACTTAGTTGACTATCTTAATGACTTTGCTCAAGAAAGTTTAGAATACATGCCAGCATCACCATTTTGGCCAGAGTGTCTCAATCAAATGACTGTCATTCTGTCAAAGTAGATAACCAATAGTGGGCTACATTTATTTTTATTGTTATCTTCTATCCTAAGCACACACAGAGAATGTCAAAAACTCTGTGAATAAATTCATTTTTCTAAACTCATCCTAAATAACTATATAAAACACTACAAATGAAATGTATCTCTAAAAATCCAGTATTTATTATTAAATTTATTAAATGCTACAAATGGAGATATATAAATAACGTAGATCACATTAATAGCTTATGATTATTATTATTATGTTATTTAGTTATTTGTTTTTTTGAGGCAGGGTCTTTCTACATAGCCTGGCTCTCTTGGAACTCACTATATAGAGCAGGCTGGCTTTTGACTCACAGAGAGTTACCTGTCTCTACCTAAGTGCTGAGATCAAAGTTATGTTCCAGTACACTGGGCACATCAGTAGTATTTTATAGTAGCCTTTTACCATTATGATATTGGATAATCTTTTTGTGACATAAGAATAACATATTTACAAAACTCAAATTGTACAAATGTGTGTAATTCCCATGTAACAGAACTTTAATTCCCATCAAATAAATTGTGTACATATGATAAATATTGAATTTTTAACCATTTGTTTATTTAAGTTGTGTAGCATGAATCTTTTTTTTAAAGAATTATTTATTTATTTTATGTGCATAGGTGTTTTATCTGCATGTATTTCTGTGTAAGGGTGTTGGATCCTCCTGGAACTGGAGTTAACAGACAGTTGTGAGCTGCCATGTGGGTGCTGGGAATTGAACCCAGGTCTTCTAGGAAGAGCAGCCAGTGCTCTTAACCACTGAGCCATCTCCCCAGCCCCGTAGCATGAATCTTAAAAGTTCTTATTAATAAAATCAAACCTGAAGCCAGTTATTGGGGTAAACACTGGATGATCAGAGAGACAGAACAAGCCACAGCTATCTCACCTTGCCAATTCCTCAGTTGGTCCTGTTTCCTCAGACTGGAAGCTTCTGTGTCCTCATCCCAATGGCTCTCAGCTGAACTGCTGCTAGAAGCCTGAATGCTTAACCAGCCAAATGCTTAACCAGGCAAATGCTTCTAGTTTCTGGTCCTCATGCCTTATAAACCTTTCTGCTTTCTACCACCACTCCCTGGGATTAAAGGCTGCTTTCTGGGATTAAAAGCGTGAGTCACCATGCCTGGCTGTTTCCAATGCGGCCTTGAACTCACAGAGATCCAGAGGGATTTCTGTCTCTGGAATGCTAGGATTAAAGGTGTGAGCTAACATTTTCTAGCCTAAGTATCTTGTGGCTTTTCTGTTCTCTGACCCCAGATAAATTTATTAAGGTATACAATATTTTGGGGAACACAATACCACCACAAAGTTGTATTTATTCTAATAATATTCTTCTTGTGCTCTCTATTATTACTAAAGTTTATGAAATTAATCTATAACATTTATTTATTTATTTATTTATTTATTTATTTATTTATTTATTTATTTATTTATTTATTTTGAGAGAGAGTCTCTTTATGTAGCTCAGGCTAACCTGGATCTCATCATGTAGATGAGACTGGACTCAAACTCAAAAGATTTACCTTCCTCTTCCTCCCAAGTGCTGAAATTAAAGATGTGCACTACTACACCCAGCTTCTATGCCATTTTATAATCTGAATATATTTATAATACCATTCGCATGCACACATGCACATACTTGAGATAGGACTTTGCTGTTCATAATTTGTTTTCTAATCTTTCTTGAGTAGATTTTTATTTGTTATTCCAATTGTGATGACTAATCTCAGTTTCAACTTGATGGGCTGTAGCCAGAAGTTTTCCTGGTCCCAGGCGGCTCCTGCGGTCTCTCACTCCACAGAGATTTAATAACATTTATAACTGCTTGGCGATTAGCTCAGGCTTATTATTGAGTCACTCTTACACTTGAATTAACCCATAGTTCTTATTTATGTTTAGCCATATGGCTTGGTACCTTTTCTCAGTTCTGCCTTGACATCTTGCTTCTCATGGCATCGGCTGGCAGCATCTCCTCTGTTCTGCCTTTCAACTTCCTTCTCTCTAGTTAGAATGTCCTGCCTAACCCTATTCTGCCTCACCATTGGCCAAACAGCTTTATTTATCAACCAATCAGAGCAACATATTTTCACAGTGTACAAAAAGACATTTCCCCCATTAATGGGCCTCTCATCACATATGATGGGTATTATCTTGATGATGCTGATTGAGATGAGAAGGTCCAGCTATTGTGGTTGGAACCATGCCATGGGCCAGAGTGCTAGACTGATTTAGAAGGAGGTAATGAGCTGTGCACCAGCATCCATCCTTCTGTTTCCCAACTGTGGATGCTATGTGAGAAACCTCAGGCCCCTGCCTCTGTGACTTGCCAGTGTTATGGACTATAACCTTGAGCTGTGAGCCAGAACAAAGCCTTCCTTCTTCAGTTGCTTTTGTTGGGGTATTTTATCACAGCAATAAGAAAATAACGAAGAAAACAAAATGTGCACTAATCTAAATCTTTACTTATAACTTAGAACAAAAGGCTGAAACACATCCATGGTACTGTTGAATATTTTTAAAAGGGGTTTAATATATTGGTGTGGGAATTCAGCCATATATGTATGTGCACAGAGATACTAACTTAGCCAAGTTAAAAAAAATGCTGCTTTTTTTGTCCTTCTTTTTTCTGTTGTTCATTTTTCAAAGTTTCTACGATATTTTCAAATTTATAACAAGTAAAATAAACCAGTTTATGAAATATACAATTTAAATAGCCAAATTGTTTTCTTTTCTCCACTGACAAAATTTCAGTTTGTTTGTTTTCTGACCCTTCCAGACCACATGACTACCGTTTCATTTTATCCAGGCTATCCTTTAGGTGCAATATTTGTGGAAAACAAAAAAATCCCTTAGGGCCTTTGTACACAAACTGTTCCAGAGCCTCTTGGAGTCAAAACCTCCTTCTTGACCCAAGATGAGAGGGCACTAAATCACCTTGGCAGGTGTCTGTTCACATCATATCACCAGTTTCTGCCTTTGTGCTGACACAACTTTCTTGGAATCCATTATTTTAGTTTCCCAAGTGCACATGCTTTCCAGCAGAAAGGACATGTTCTTTCCCCAAAGACACAATAACATTTGAGCTGCCATCCCAGAATTTCTAAGCAGGATTACTATGATCATTATTCTGAAACAAACAGAGATGCCAAGAGTGAAGGCAAGGGTAGACTCTTCTTGTTTACGCCAGACTAAAAGTATTTTTTTTTTCCCAAAACCTTCATGGTAAGAAAACTTCCTCATTATGTAAAGAGCAGTCACTGGCAAATTAACAATCAAAACATATGCATTTAAATTATATATTTAGGGGAGTTATTCTGACATTTCCTTTAAAGCAGTTTTGTATTAATAAGCCTAACGGGAGATTATTTTATGTTAACTAGGAAACAGGATGTGGATGGACAAGAAGCCAGGACATGGAATTTGAGAGCAAGAAAAGGTTGCTACCAGAAGATAATGGGAAACAGTAACCTCTGATCATTATTATGAGGGGTTCTTCTAGGCTGGGGTCTATTTGGAGTTTTGGGCAAAACATATGACCCCTTCTTAGAAATTTCAATCAAGTGGAGGAAACATGGGCAAGGAGTTTGAGAGACTGCTCCTTGGAGTTTACTCAGCACTGTGTACACAAGAGAAGACAAGCAGCAGAAAGAAGCGGCTTTGCCAATGAGATTTTCCTTTACCAGTGAAGTTGGGTAAAGTTGTCCAGTTGACAGGTGCCACAGTACAGAGGAAGACAATCTCCCTCCCTACCCTATATCTGCATGATGTACATGCTTCTATTAGAACTTCTGGGATTTTAAAAAAAATACTTGTTTCTTTTACAGATTAAAACTTCCAAAGGTATTGTTGAAAATACCATATCCTGATAACCAATACTCAGAATGTCGATTTAGTGGGAAAAAAACGTCCTATATTTTGAATCTTATATTAGCTAACCCCATTTTAAAGTTTATTGGAACAAACATTATTGTTTATAATGAAACACTTTACATTCTCTATAATCAAATTAGTATAAAATTATAGTATTTACACTACTTATTTTGGTTTAAATTAGTTCAAAACATATAAACATAATTGAACTAACTTTACTATGATTGGCATGGTCAGATGATGAATTACAAAGTAAAATAAACCAGAGTTCACTTAAGTCACCCTGAAGAGAAGAGGTCATCGAATTAAAGTGTCTTAAGAAATCACTATCCCCAAATTCATGCTCCTAAGGTGTCTTGGATTTTGTCTAGAAACTTCTGAAATTAGTCATCTTGTTACCATTCCCAAGAAATTCATTTATGACCTCTTCTCTCTTAAAGAGAAGTTTATGCATATAAACTTTCCTCTCTCAGAGATGACAGGTGCAAACCAATGTCACACCAACTTTTACGTTAATGAATTGTCCATAGTATTCAAAGGTGAATGGGCAAAATGTTATGTCACCAAGAAGCTGATTGGAGGGCCGAGGCTCTTAAGGATGAGTGGCCTCTGAATTTGACTTCAGAAGGTCATTCAGTGATGTGTCACTCTGTAGTTGGCCTAAGTTTCCAGAAACTATCCTTATCTGCCATTTTTGGATGAATGAGCGATTTCCATGAGGCTGTGGCAGCCCAGCTCTGAATAGTTTAGGTGAAGACTTCCTATCCTTCTGTGTAAAAAGCAAAGGATTAGCAAAGAAAACTCCAACATATGAGCAGCTACTGTGTTAAGAAGACCAGTTTTTGAGCCCTACACAACTGTACTTGCAGTTACTTTTTTGAAGTAGTCTTTTGAATTTTCCCTCCTTCCCGCTCACAGCATATCTTGTGATTGACACCCCAAAGCTTCTAGATTCAGAGCACATTTGTTTGTTTGCTTTGGAAATGTTCCCTTGTATAGTATTTGCATGATAACTGAATAACAGATGTGACAGATGTACAGAAAATTAAAAAAGTTAATTTGATGTTAGTACAAAACTTGTTAATGTGGCAGAAGCTGCTTGAAAGGTAGGAAACTGACAAAAGATGCTGTGAGTACCTCACCTAGGAATCTAAGTGGGGAAAAAGTAGAGCACATGCTTTGAAAAGAGCTAGAAAATGTAAAGAGTGCCTGGGAAAAATTAATTTTACAATTATAAAAATCACATCTCAAAGTACAAAAATGCAGGAAAAATAACACTTTTACTCATCAACATGAGCCCTTTTATTTATGTTATTTTGTGGACTTGTAGTACAGTGGTTAATGGATTTGGTTCTAGACAGACTCAGAGTTGAGTCTCAGATCTATGAGCTACAATATCAATATTGAACTGATCAGATAGTCTTGAGAGACAAATGAGACTGCACGTAAGTGCCTGCTTCAGAGAGAGTAAGTGGTTAGCTGCTGGCTAACTGTCAGCTCTGTCAATAACAGTACTCAGTAATTTGCTTTAAATACCACAGAATGGGGTGAAGGAGGTGGCTCAGTAGTTTGGAGTACTTGCTGCTCTTGCAGATGACCTGGGTCAAATCCCAGCATGTCACTCCAGCTGTGCATGTGTGCATTCTCTCTCTCCCTCCCTCCCTCCCTCTCTCTCTCTCTCTCTCTCTCTCTCTCTCTCTCTCTCTCTCTCTCTCTCTCACACACACACACACACACACACACATACACACACACACACACACACACACACATACACACACACACACACACACACACACACACACACACACAAATATTTTCTTAAAAATTCCAAAGAATACTTAACCCTGTTAATTCCAAGACCCTTACTCAGCTTATAATTCCAAATTGGAGCATGCAATAATTCAATAAAGAAAAAGAAAAAAGAAAGGAAATTTTCATTTTTCATAGACAATTCTGTGACTAATGCATCACAGAAAATTTAACATTGATCACACAACCTCTTTACATCTTGTCTTACTAAGAAGTGGGTTCACCAAGGCCCAAAGTTTGCTGAAGTATTACTACCATGAGTATTGTACTTACAAGGCCATTGCCATAGCTTCACCTCAAGTACTGCAATGTTATTGGGATAAATCTGTGACGAACTTGAAAGAATTAGGTGTCTGATCCTAGACACATAGTGCTTGATGAAAGAAGGAAGAAAGGCAGGAAGGAGAGAGGGAGGGGGAAGGAGGGAGGGGAACAGGGAGAGAGAACAAGCTGACAGGCGACATTTATTCAGCAGAACAAAGGTATGGCATTCTTTTGTTCAGGTCATTTTCAAGGTTTTATATGTAACTATAGCCAAAGATCATTACCATGCCTCAATTGATGTCCAAACTCACAGCTAAATCATTACTCTAATCATCATTAAGCTGCTGCGGTTAAATGTTGTACCTCCCTCTTAGTCTTCGGGCCAGTTGTATTTTTTACTCAAAAAGAAGTCTTTCTAGGCTAAAGCTTACCTAAAATGTGTCTCTACTAGTTCTGGAAATATGTTTCCTCTTTGGCACATCTGCCCTACTCCTTAAAACAAGACTTTCTCTCCTGAATTATTTTATTCTGTCGTATTTTTTTATGTATGCCTCTCTCCTGCTTCCATGGTCCCAATAAAAAGGCACTACAAATGCACACTTTTGCCCTAGCACCCTAACAGACAATACTAGAACAATAAACATTTGCTAACTTTTTAACTTGTAAGCACCTAGGCGCTCTCTCTGTGTCTCTGTCTGTCTGTTTCTCTGTCTCTCTGTCTCTCTGTCTGTCTCTCTGTCTCTCTGTCTCTGTGTGTGTGTGTGTGTGTGTATGTGTGTGCATGTGCACATTGTCTTTATATAACAAGATTTCTAATTATACACAGAATGCCTATGTTGGTCCACACATTAACTCAAACACGTACAGTGGGCAAGTGAGGCTGCTAAGGGTGTCATGTTCTGAGGCTATATAATTAAGAATATAGTATTTGATCTGTGGAGGCTCAGCAGGCTGCAGTTTATGTGCACTATGACTTGACAGATAGTGCAAGTGAAAATCACTTTCAACAAGGCTCCACTTAGATCACACACAGGAAATGGATTCATCTAGGTCACACTGTAGACAGAGAAAAACACTGTAACTTTCTGCCAGAGAAAACCAGCTTGAAATCATGTGAGGCTTGTCACTCTGGGAGACTCAGATATGGGAAAGAGTTTGAAGTGGAAGTGTGAACATACCCATGCTAAACTGAACTATTGCCAAGATTATTAATGCATCACTTTGATGAGCCAAGAATTTCCGTTTTTCCATACAGGAGAGGACCTCTCCAATCTTCTGAGGCAGAAAGAGGGCACAGATTTTTATTTTAAGAATAACACATTTCAACTGGAAGAAAGAATTGCAGCTAGGTTTTGACAGAGCCTGTTGGGAAGTAGAGGCAAGCGTGATGTTTTATAAATGTTGGTATTACAATTAGATTTCTTCATGTACATGCCTCTGATCATCTATTTAGCATAACGTCAGCTGGCCTGTGGAATCATTTCTTTTTTATAAACCATCTGCTTTGTCATAAGAGCCTCTTTAGAGGACACACACAGGCAATGAATTCATTCGGTTTTCAAAATTATCCTGTGTTCTTTCTTTCTACACCCTGTAGCCTGAACAGTAATTTTAAACAGCCTAAGAAAAAAATCAAGAAGTGCAGCAGAAGAAATAAATAAATGATCACAAGAAATCATTTCATTGAAGATTTTATCTGTGCACCAGTGACCTCACTGTCTAGAGACACATCTCTGACCCCTGTCAGGAGAAGGAAGTACTGCTCTTGAAATCATGGGTCTTGGATCACTCACATTGCCTGCTGAGATTCAATTTTCTTGTTTTAGTATGGGAGTGAAAGCAATGAGACTGTCCATGGAAATACTTCTTAAAATCTTAAGTATTAAAGGAATACCAGTTGCAATATTTGTATGCATTTAAGTCACTGCAATTGCAAGCAATCGTTAATTACAAAAAAGCTGGCTAGCACCAGTTGCTAACAATTTTGAATGTTTAATCATTCTCAAAATTCTTCCCTAGCATAGTTCTCATTTTCACATCTATTTGTTGAATCCACATATACCTGCATGCACTGCTAATCTAGTGTGATTAATGAACATGAAATTGTGAGCTAGAATAGTCTCTTTCCCCTAACCATTAGTGTCTACGTCTATAGCTCAGATCTGCCAGTCTTGTGCATGCCTCTCACTGAATCAGAATGACATGGGCTGTCCTTGAGTCCTTTTGGGAGGCCCCAGTTTGTTTGCATATTCAGTGGTCAGAAGCTATCAGAAGGTTAAGAGTACTAATATCAATCCAGGAATGTGTGGACAGTGACGTGTCATCAAGCCAGACATTCTGCTTATAAGTACAAGCTGATGCTCCTAAAAACAGTTCATGGGGCTTGAAAGATTGGCTCAGTGGTTAAGAGCATATTCTACTTATGCAAATGACTCATGTTTGGTTACCATCATCCATATGGGACAACTCACAATCACCTGTAGCTCCAGCTGTAAGGGACCTCACATTCCTGACTTCCAAGGGAACCTGCGCTTATGCAATCATACCCACACCCTGACAAACACGTACCCATAACAACAAACAGTAGAAATAAATCTTTATTTAAACAAACAGTTCACTAAACTCCAAAGAGTCATGAAAATTTTAAACCATGTTATACACTTAAGGAAAATGTAGCCATTCTTCAAATAGCCACTCTCTTGGTAGCAACAGCAACACACTGATGTCATCTGTTTCTATATACTCAGTGCTTTAGAGTTGTCTAAGTGCTCGAAACCATATTGTCTCACAAGAGTGTTTGCGTATACCCAATCCATCCTTTTCTCAGATATTTAACTTGAAAATTCTATTTTCCATTAAAATGATAGAGCAGACTAGCTCAAGCCCCATGGTAGCTTACATTTTGGGAAAATCTGCAATGTACAGAACTTGAGTCTATTTTATTTTATTTGATTAAGTAGCATTTCAAGAACAGATCTATGTTATTGTCTTCATTTATAAACATAGTAACCAGAGCTTAAGATGTTGGCTAGTCTCTCAAGGCTCCTGGGAGAGCTGGGATTTGAATTTGAGCCTTCTGAACTGTAGCAGAGTGTCCTGTCTGCTTCCCATACTCACACCTGCATCAGCCTGTGAGACTGATTCTGCTAGCTATCTGACAGAAAGGAGGCTATGTTGACAAGAGGGCCACACAGCAACTGCTGGGTTGTGATGCATTTTATCTTGGAAAAGATAATGAATACTTAATGACTGCCTGGTGGATTCTACTGCTCCCCACCCTGGGAGCCGGCAGTAACAGCTGATTCACTTTATGAAAGCCGGTCAGATGGAAAAAAATCAATGGATTGAGGTGTGGAAGGAAAAAAAATACAACAGCTGCAGAAAACAAATTGCCTTTAAATTTTGCCTCTATAATTTCAAAGCCCAAAGCAACTTATCTTGAAATTGGGGTCAAAAAGTAATATTCAAGAAATTTCACAGCATTTTAAAGGAGTATTTGGCGCCAGTGATACCTAGCACACAAGAATGTGTTTATTCTAGGGATGTTCTGTTTGTAAATGCACACACTTCCTCTGTGTTTGAAAAATAAGAATGTGAGATTTGAGGAGCCTTCTAGGAGAAGGGGCTAGCAACTGCTGGGAGTATTAAAAGGATTCAGAACCCATAGCCTTGATCCCTTTGATCTGGAGTTTAGCAGTTTTAGACTAGACTTAGGTATTAAAACTATCAGAATGCATGGTTCCCTACCAGCCCAGGTGAGTCCCCTTTCTTTATTTCTGACTTGAAGACTGAAAGCAAACAAGAGTTTCTACTTGGGTTCCTTGACTGAGCCACACCTACTGAGTGGTAGTTTTGCAAAATGGAATGATGTTCAGTGGAAATAGTAACAAGAAGTCTACAGAAGACCGAGATCCCCTGTGATAAATTTGATGTTTGAAATCATGATGATTTACATAAATTTAAGAAAAATGACCTGCATATATCAGTGCTCTGCTCAACCTCCCTTCTGTTTCTTCCACAGGAAAATTTTGTGTTGCTATTTTTTTTCTCTTTTTTGGTGTCCATTTATAGATTTATTGAAGTCTAGTAAAGGGGTTAGACTTGAAGTTGGAAGGACACATGAAAGTCTTTAGCTAAGTGTTATAGAAAGTGCATTTTCTAATTAGTTGCATATGATACATTAGAGGAATTCATGCTCAGAGGTTGGAAGAATTATGGGATTTTGTATTTATTTTTCAGTGCTTATCATATACATTGGAAAATTAAAGATTTGGAGATATTATCCAATTTAGATGGCTGTTTAGTTTTGTTTCACCACTTGTTTCAAATCTGTACTCAAGAACCCTATCTTACCAAAGCAGATGCAGAGACCCACCGCCAAGCACTGGGCTGAACTCCTGGAATTCAGTTGAAGAGATGGAGGAGGGACTATAGAAACAAGGAGGGTCAAGATCATGATGGGGAAATCCACACAGACAGCTGACCAGAGCTAGTGGGAGTTAAGGGACTCTGGATTGACAGCTAGGGAACTTGCATGGGTCCTAACTAGGCCCTCTGAATGTGGGTGATGGTTGTATGGCTTGATGTGTTTGTGGGGCCCTTGGCAGTGAAACCAGGACTTATCAGGTGCATGAACTGGCTTTTTAGGGCCCATTCCCTAGGGTTGGGATACCTTGCTAAGCCTTAATGCAGGGGGGAGGAGCTTGGTCCTGCCCCAACTTGGTATGCCAGACTTGTTGACTCCTCAAGGGAGGCCTTACCCTCTCTAAGGAGTGGATGAGGGGCAGTGAGCAGGAGGTCAGGAGGAGCTGGAGAAGGGGCGGGAGGAGGAACTGTGGTTGGTATGAAAAATGAAAAAAAAATTTAAAAAGGACCTTATCTTAGGTAAAACCAATCCAATCCTCCTCCTGAAAATGATAGTTTATTCCATCCCATTATTCATAACGATACTAGGCATAGGGTTTGAGTGCCTATGTTTGAGATCCTGTCAGTATTTCAGAGCCATAACTAAAGTAGGATTATCTGACACCATTTCTTTCTTTCTTTTTCTTTTTTAAATATTTCATTGATTCTTTGTGGATTTCACATCATGTAACCAAATCCCACTCATCTCCTTGTCCCTATCCACCCTCTGCCCTTGCATCCTACCCCTAGAAATAAAATAAAATTTAAAAAAAATCTCATCAAGGAAGTTGTAGTGTGTCACAGTATTCCCTTAATCCATACGTCTTTACTTGCAAATGTTCATTGCAATGAGTCATTGGTTTGGTTTGGGGCCCCTGGATTCTGCTACACTATCAATAATGGATCCTCACTGGGACTCATCTTGGATAACTTGTTGCTGCCCTGCTGAAACCATTTCATGAGTCATATTTAAGTCCTTCAATGCATACTTTTAGGTTTTAGCATTTATCTCATGCCAAGTCACTTGCTACAGTGCATTGCACAAAAATATGTATTTATTCACAGGCATTTGTCCCAGATTTCTGGTCAGGGACACGTTCCAAAAATACCTAATTGTTTTGGAAGAAAATATCACAGAAGTCATCCTAACCTGTTGGAAACCTGCTCTCAGCCCTGGTGTGGTCTTAATGTTTAATTTCTATTTCTACTTCTAGTAGCTTGTAAATCAATTTAGGATGATTTTGTTTACATACTGTCATTAAACAAGGCTAGCATGTTCACCTGGTAATATCAGCTGAGCTGCCCTTTGAGAACTGGTGTTTTTTTTAAATATATGATTTACATCTCATGTGTCACTAAACACACCCCATGATTTCATTCATACAGATTTTCTATAGAAAAGAATTCCTCTATCCTACCTCTGTGTTTCCTTTAAGTGTGATGTTAAGGGGAAAATAAAGAAGAAAGAAAGAAGCGAAGGAAGGAAGGAAGGAAGGAAGGAAGGAAGGAAGGAAGGAAGGAAGGAAGGAAGGAATTATTCCCATGAAATGTCAATGTGTATCATTTGATCTTATGAGATTGCACTTCTATGAATATATCTTGACACTGAGCTAGTGTTAGTGTGTCTTAAATTCCATTCCCATAGCTCTTTCATAGCATTGTGTGGCAAAGCTGCAGCCACACACAAGTGCAGACACTACAACCTGGCCTTTGACCCAGTCCCAACTTTAAGTTGGGAAGGACTATGCCAAGATAACACCTATGGTGCACTATTCTTGGCTTCTAACTTGCTATTCACATGTTTGAAGAACAGCAGCAGTCATACTAACTATATAACTACTGATCTACAGCAGAGTCCTCTCTTTAGCATACTAGCACATCACCTACTCCATTAAACCATGAAATATGCTGGTACACTTTGTACTCCATAGTCTAATAATGCCACCAAGGAGACAGTTTCCTTGCCTGGGCCTGTCTTATTATTTGAATCCATGTGGGAACTTTGTCATAAATCTTCACAGTTTTATATTCTAACACTCCTCATTCTATTTATCCAAGTCTGTTTTTGCCCCTTTGAAATGAGTAGAGGTGGTAACTCCCAGGCCATTTGTTTCTCTCACTTCCTGTCTTTCTGCAAATGTCACTTCATTATTAATTTAAGTGGTGTTTGTGACATGTTCATTCATAAATGGTTGCTCATCCAAAATATGTAAAAATATTTGCATTTGATACTTGATTTATTTCATAATCTTACTGTATAATTGTTTAAAAAGCTCTTTATACAAAAAGATGCTCAGAAAATTACAAGAAGCAGCCTGAGCCCCTGCATCCTACTCAAATCACAGAAGAATAGAAATCCGCTAAAAATAAAAATCAATGATACTAATGTTCACAAATAATTAGGGAGCAGTTGGCATTGAATGAAAATTTCTATTCCATATAGAATTAGCCTGAAAAATATGAGAACATGGAAACCCGAATTCATCAAAGGAGGAAGTAGAGAAAATCCCAGACAAATGCACACAGCTAGTGGTTCTCAAACTTCAGTGCATTTTAAGTCACCTTGGGACTGTTGCTTGTCTTTGCTCTTTTGGGGGGCCTGCCACCCAGCTCCCACATAAATTACACACAGAGGCGTATTCTTAATTATGAATGTTCTCCTTAGCTTGGCATGTTCCTAGCCAGCTTTCCTTACCTTAACTTATCCCATCTACCTTTTCCCTCTGGGCTTTTCCCATTTTCTTACTTCTATAAATCTTACTTTTACCTCATGGCTTGCCATGTGGCTGGATGGCTGGCCCTTGGAGAACTCCTTCTTCTCTGGCTACTCCTTTTTTCTTCCAGAGTTCTTCTTCTATATCATCTCTCTGCCTGCTAACCCCACCTATCCTTTCTGCCTTGCTAGTGGCTGTTCAGTTCTTTATTAGACCATCAGGTGTTTTAGACACGCAGAATAACACAGCGTCACAGACTTAAACAAACACAATATAACACAATATAATACAAAAGTAACACACCTTAAAATACTGTTCTACAACAGGAGACCATATCAAACATTGATTGCAACATTATAGATGATGGCTTTGTCTCCTTTCCAGGTTAGCTCTGCTAATTACTTTTTGTTTGTATGTTTGGTTGGTTCGTTTGGGTTTTTTTTGAGACAGGGTTTCTCTGTGTAGTTTTTGGTGTCTGTCCTGGATCTTGCTGTGTAGACCATTCTGGCCTCGAACTCACAGAGATCCATCTAGCTCTGCCTCCTGAGTGCTGGGATTAAAGGCATGCACCACCACTACCTGGTACTAATTAATTTTAATAGAAAGGCCTTGATAACATGTTGTCTGGAGTTAGAGGCACAAGCCATGTTTTCCTTAAACAAACCCTCTAGGTCAGTGGTTCTCAGCAAGTGGGTTGTGACCCTTTTTGGGGTCCAATGATACTTTTACAGGAGTTGCCTCATACCATTGGAAAACACAGATATTTGCATTGTAATTCATAACAGGAGCAAAATTAGAGTAATGAAGTAGCAACAAAAATAATTGTATGGTTGGAGTCACCACATGGGGAACTGTGTAAAAGGTCATAGCATTAGGAAGGTTGAGAACCACTGCCCTTGGTCTTTCTGATACCTGTCCCCAAATAAGGCAGTACATCCTATACTGTTCCACTGGCCTATTTCTTTCCTTTTATCACCATATGCACCCCCAAAACTACCCTCCTTGTAAGCTGTGAGTCCCACAAGTGTTTCTTCCCAAGCTTAGAGCCCTGTGAAACTCTGCCCTCAAAAGTATTAATCAATGCTCCCCAGAAAGGTTTACATGTTGTTGCCGCAGGAAAAACAAAGCAAATTTGGAGCTAACTCTTATCCTACTATCTACTTGAATCTGAACAAAAGAAAATGAATCTCTTCTCAGAGAGAAAAATCTATACTAGTGATCCATGACAAGATAAACATTGTTCCCTTCCGGTATTTGGTATTTGCATGATAGCACCTCAGGCTGTTTCCCAGTTTCTACTCACCTGTCTGAGCAGTGCAGTGCCTTTGATGACAATATGAACAATATAGAGTGTCTTTATAGATTTACTGTTTTAGGACTCACCCTAGGACAAGCACAGACCATAACACACTCCTATTAGACAAAGACTATTTTCAAGCTAAATGTTAGTGACTGCAGTATGTTTATTCTTCTGTCTGGATATTGACCCAGCCTACCAGATTTAGATTTAGAATCTGGGACACTTTGGAATATCTTATCAACCTCAGCCTTGGCTGTAGGAACTTCCAGAATCTAGTTGAATTTCTCACTTACTAATTGCCCATGTACTTCCCTGTTCTCCTTTTCCTCAATCTCCTGCAATTGATGGTAACATTTTGCAAGTAGGCCCACCTCAGGGATTTGTGACAATATTGTCAGCATTAGTAGCTCATTAGAGCAGGAATGTTAAATGCTGCCGGTGGGGGGTAGAGCAACAGAAGGCATGCCTCCCCAAAATGACACTTGCAGCTCTCCAGGGAGAGACATAGGAAATTTGAAAATGCTTCCAAGGAGATTTCCTTATTTACCATTTAGGGATTTGAGATTCTTGTGTGTACTATCTTGTGTGTTTCAATCATGTCCCCAGGGTGGAGTAATTCTTTACAAATATCAGCAATGTTTGTTTCAAATTCCATAGTGTTTTGAAGACATAATATAGGTAAAAGCCCTTACACATTTTCTTGCTGCCCTACTGTGCAATGCCGCTCCTCAAGCATACCATGGCTATTAGCATCTTCACCAGAGCAGCTGTGCCTACTCGCCAGAAACAGTTAACAAGGTGGGGCCTGTGGGGTTCATTTAGGGGGATAATTAAGGAGGGTAATATTCCAGCCCTTCTCTTCACTCCTCTCTGGGTATGTGTAATTCAGTTGCAAGGAGTCTGATAGTGCTATCGTCTATAGAGGGTGGCATTTTAATTGACAGGGATGGGTTGGGGCCTGGCTAGGACTTTATGGTGGTGAATGTGGCTGTTTAGGGTTCATCTGTGTTCTTATAAGTCACCCCTTGGCCACAGTTCTGTAAGTAAGCCCAATAAAGAACTGGTTTACCAAGGTGGACTTGGGTGGAGTTATGTCTTTGGTCAGTCCTTGATGATGAATCTGGAGTGATTAGGTACTTGTTTGTGCTTTCCCAGGAAAACTGTAGTTGTGTAAACCGTGTTCCTTCCTTATGAGTCTCCTGTCCTGGGCCAGTTAGCTCACCCAACCACACAAATTTGCTTTCTACAGTGTTTCTCCTTTAACATCAGACTTTATCAATGTAATCATTTAGGTGAGATCAGACCCCTTATACTTGAATATTCTATTCTAAAGAAACAATGGGAAAAAAGTAAAAATTTTAAAAATTTTAAAATGATTTTAGAAAAAAACAATGAAGACCTTCATATCTAATTGTCAGCTTTATGGTATAATTATTTACATATTAGAATCAGGTCCCTTTGACAAAATAAAACAAAAAATAGGAATGGTCAATTTTCCCCTTTCATCTCATTTCTTCTACAAAAGCCATTATTATAAGTCAAAGAAATTTTGATTCTGTGAATTCTGTTCTGATTCTACTCCTTGCTAGTTTGGAGATTTTGGGCCTTTGATATTTTCAGGTAAGTTATGACGTGTCTAGTTGCATATTGATCAGTTATATTACAAGAACTAAGGGTGTGAGGAGTTAACTGTGTTTGCTTAGTGGAGAAGTGGGATGTTTTCAATCACAATAATTTATGCCTAGTTATTGTGTTTCTTGTTTGCAAAAATTGTTTTTCTGTGGTTTTCTCTATATTTTTCATGAATTGCATTTCCTTCCACCCCACACTTGTTTTTTTTTTTTTTTTTTCTAATGATTGGTTCCTTTGTCCCTTTGGCTTTTGCTATGGACCACATTTTCATTCATTTGTTTTACAGCTGTATCTGGAAAAGATTACTGTACTTTTAAATGTTTTATTATTGAGTGATATATACATATACTGTTTCTAATTAACTCTCAACAGCAAGGGTTGCTTTTCTTCCATGTTAATAATTAATCTCAGCAAACATATTGAATATCTTCAAAGCAGTTGTTTTGTGAGGTACTGATTCTTCATGTATTTTGAATATCTGATTCCATTCTCATTTGATAAAATTTCTATTTCCCCAATTCTCCCTCTTGCCCCATGTTAATTGCCTTGCTGTCTTACTGCTCATCTTCCTACTGTCTGTTTCTCTAACAGCCCAGGAGCAGACAATCTGAACTGGCTCCTAGGAGGCAATCACATTAAGGAGAGCAGGCAGATCTCAGAACCAGCTGCTGCCCAAGCCGGCCTTGGGGGCTCTGCATTCCTGCAGTCTTCTCTTCCTGGGCCTCTGGAACATGCACGCAACAGTACCCAAGCAAACAGCCACTAGCCAGATTTAGAAGCTAAGTTCTTTAATTAAATTTAAAATTATATTTTCTGTTTACAATGGCCTCTGTATCTAATCAGCTAACCTATACCATCACCAACCACAGTGTACCTACTGGACAGTGCTTTCAGACCTGTAATTCCCAGGCCTTCCCTTTCCCTTCTGTGGCTTTGATGTCAATGTTCTTTGGAATAAAGACTCACACATCTTTTCCCCAAGCCAGGCAGAGTCTGACTTTATTTTTCAGTTCCATAGAATTTTCTCCATCTTGGTAGGCCAGACTCTCAGATCTTTGGCCTGCTGCTGATTAATACAGGGCTGAAGAACCATGGTTTGTTTTGGGTATCTGTTTCATTTTTATTTTGGTCTTTAAATCTGAAACTGCTCTTATATTTTAAGCACTACAAATGAATTATTTAGAACAGAAAAGTTCCTGAAGCAAAAATTCTGTTCACCACGCCAAGAAGTGAATAGTCCATTGCTTTCATTGTGGACTTTTATTCTTTCATAAATAGTGAGTTTGCTTACACATAACTGTTTTGTGGCCATGCTGGCTACCACGAGCTTCCAGTTAATATGACCATGGTCAGTAACTTTCTTGTACAACTTGAGCATGGATGTGAGTGTTCCCTTGTCAGAATTCAGACATAAAAGGAGTTCCCAGGCATAGGGCACATCACACTGATCATTACTTTATATTGTCACAATTATTGCACTATTTATACACTATCACTTGTATAATTTTCCAGGATTAAGATCTGATTGTTGCACATGTTAAGTATAAAATGCTATCTGACTTGAATTCTCATCACTCTAATTATTAGAGATTATCTTTAAAGAACATTTTTGTTTCTTTATTGTTTCCTTCATTTGTTTTAATTTGGTAATGGTTCATTGATTTGCCTTTATTTATTTCCATATTAATGTCTTTTCTTGAGTTTCCTTGCTGATCTTTTTTGAAAGAGCTGCTTACACATATGTAAAATGTATTTCTGATTATGCGTTGCCTTATCTGTTACTGTTCTGACCCACCCCTGAAAACCCGCCCCTTGGCACCGCCCTGTGTCCTGACATAGAAGCCTCATTTTAAGGAAAAACTCCTCCCCTTCCTCTCTCTCTTTTCTGCTCTCTCTCTCTCCATTCCTGCAGTGTGCACACCTCTGCTCTTTCTCTTTTCTTTTTCTTCCTTGTCCCTCTCTTTCCTATCTTTCTCTTTGTTTCTCTATTATAATAAACTCTCAACGTGGATGCAGCGCCCGGATGTGAATGACTTTCCACTCACTGCAGCCCCCGCTGCATCTGCCCAGCATGTTTTCCCTCACGTGTGGGATACCCTGGCCTGGCCAGCTGGGGACTCCCCACTTGTGCAGATTCATAACCATACCCAAGTTCGAAAAGAGTGGAGGGAGAAGTGATCAGGTTTTTATATAGTTCAAAGGATTGCCTTGAACTTACAATTTCTACTTTTGTACATGGGTTGGGAAAGAAAGGGAGAGAGATCACAAATGCTTCTAATGCTCCAGGCCTAAGCAACCGGAAGCTTACTGAAGTCACAGGAAGGCATGCCACCTTGACTATGGGGAATTTTCTTTTACAGGGTAATTTATATGAAGAGACTAAATTGTCCTTGAGTGTTGAGCATTAAAAGCCACAGAAGAATTATTTATTTTGTCTTCGGAAGCTGGCGTTTTTTTTTTTTTTTACTGGGTTGTTAAGGAATTATGGTCTGGGAGAGCTGGTGAGGAGATGTCTCTGTTGATACACTGCTTGCTGTACAAGCATGAGGATCAGACTTTAGGTTCTCAGCTCCTAGACAAAATCCAGGTACAGAACATCCATCAGTAATCCCAGTGCTAAGGAGGAGACTGGGAGATCAGTGGAGATCAGTGGAGCTCATTGGGAATCAGTAAACTACAGTTCCCAAGAGAGAATCTGTCAAAAAATAAGATGGAGAAGGATTGAGAGGATTGAGGAAGACACTCACTTTTGACCTCTGGTCTGTACGTGAACACACACACACACACACACACACACACACACACACACAAACAAACCAAAGACACTATGGGCTGCAGTATACTTTGCAGTATACTTTCTAGTGGGGGACATTTTATCTTGAAAGAATCTGATGTTAGACTCCCTCTACCTCTGTTATTGAAATCTGCAGGGCAAAACACAGGGCTGGTGTGGTTCAGAGTTGTGTGTTAATCATTCTCTTTATTCCTGCCTCCATCTTGTCTCCACAACACAGTCATTTCAGCTCTCACCATTTTTGTTTCTCCTGGAAATGCAGATGGATGCTCCACCACAAAACTGAACCTCTCCCACCAAGATGCCTGTTGTGAGCAGCTGCAGCTGCAGCACTGTGTCAGGGACAACAAAAGTCCACTCTAGAGCCTCTGCACCACAGGCTTCTTTGCAATGGGGTTCCTTTGCATCGGTTTTGTTTGTTCTGAAAATACCAGGAATGAATTTACTTTGGTTACCGCTTCTAGCAAACATTTATATAAAGATACCATTTCTCCTTTCAGTTTAATGATGGTACTTTGCTTCTCCTTCCATATAGGAAGATTGTGCCGAATTAATAGATCAGATTTTCTTGTGAGAAAATTACATCCCAGGTCCTAAATTTGGACTGATTGATCTGTATTGCTGATAGTCTTCCAGGAAAATATGGTGGCATATCAGAATATATATATATATATATATATATATATATATATATATATATATCTTATTTAACTATCAACTATTAAATATATCTGGTTTTGTTGTATTTGTTTTAGAAACCCTCTTGCTGTGTAGCCAAGGCTTGACTAAAATTCCCAATCTTCCTTTCTCAGTGTCAGAGTGCTGACTGAGTTTACAGGTTTGGTCCACAGCACATGGCTTTATTAACTATATTTAAATGAGTCTTCTCCCACCCATGCTTAGTGGCTCACAGCAATGAGAGAGAAAAGGTCATCATTTGACTATTAAAAATCTAGTAGCAATGTTTTACTGTGTTTCTGATTGTCTATTCGTAAATGTTTCTGATTGTCTATGCATAAAATTCTTAAACCTAGGGCTTTTCTTATAAATTCTTAGTTTTTACATTAAGATGAATAAAAAGTTGCTGGAAGAAGTTCTTTGTGTAACCCTACTGAACATCACAGTTCAGTTTCTTCTAAAATAGCAATACTGAGCTATTTTGAGTCAGATTCAGAAAAGTGGGACCAATTTAGGAATAGAAAAGGCCGAGTTGTTGTCAATCTCAGCACCTTCAGCAGTATCTCTGATACCTTTTCTGTCCTGATTGAGTGCTACAGTTACAAAAACGCATCCTCTTTCAACCCTTTAAATTTTCTGAGCCTCAGCTAGTTCAACTATTAAATTCAATCAAAATAGAAATGTCACAGGGTAGCTACTTGATAATATAAATAAAATGCATATGTAAGAACTATTGACATTTCAAAAGTTCAGTCAGATAGATGCCTTGAAGGATATACAATGTCACTGAAAAGGTTAAGTTAAAAACACTCTTAGGCATTTTGTGCTACTACACCAGAACCCAACGACCAAGTACTTTACAAAGTGCTGGTAGCTGGAATGTCTGACATAAGGCTGAGTGAGGCTCTTCTTCCAGACTGCAGACTGCCAACTTCTTATCATCTATCATGTGGAGAAGGAGAACACTTGACATTAGGATACCTCTTATGAGAGCAATAATCTCATTTCTAAGGATTCCAGCCTCCCAACCTCATGGCGTTACAAAGGCCCTAAATCCAAGAGCCAACCTATGAATATGAATTTATCAGCATTTGACTTTAGAGGGGATAAGTACACAGAAGCACACACAGAAAATGAACTTATATTGTGTTTATATCAGTGCAATTGTAGAGAAATAGTGTAAGAATCTGGTTAAGTAACAAAGTAATTATATATGCAGGGAGTTCTAAAGAATCGAGATTTTACATATTAATGTTTAGCTAAGTTTACAAATGGAGGCTTTACATGTACAAACACATATACTTGCCCTTTTCCATTGAAATCTGACACTCAGAGTCAGCACAGAAATTTTTGTATGACCATCTGCCCTGTAAAAAAACTTCCAGGCAAGTTTTAGAATTTAGTGAATCAGTGTTCAGGGTTCTGCTGATCAGAACTGGAGCTGAAGTCAGTTGTAGTCACCCCTGATAGAAATAAGCATTTTTTTTTGGTCCAAACCAAAATGAAACATTGATGTATTTTATGACAAGCACTTATAATTACAGAGGAAGGTGTTAGGGAGAAATCAGAGACCCAAGAGACTTAATAATCTGCTACCTACTCCTTGCCTAATAGCATCATGGTAAGCAAATTAAGTTGGAAACTGATTACCACTGATTGCAAAGCTCTTTATATGTAATTTAAAGGATCCATAAAGAACAACTGGTGGTCTGGTTGCCAATATAAATTATCCTGCAACAGGAAATTTGAATGCTTTGATCCCTAAGCTATAGGTGCACAATACTAAAATATTTTAGGAACCATTTATTTTAATTAAAGAAAACGGTTCCTATTTAATCAGTGAAAGAAGCTCCTCATATGCAGTCATGTGTTTCTCCATTAGAACTCATCTTTAATACTTCCCTCATTGGGTAATGCAAGCTGACAAAGGACCAAACCCTCCCCAGAACATTCACAGGGATGCCAAATAACAGAAGGGCAACAATGAAGAAATACACCTTGAAAAATGTAGGGTTGCATGCCTTCATCCTAAGCCCTGAGGTTGTGCTGTATGACCTGATTCTTTGCAGTGACATTTTAAGGGAAGGAATCTCATATTTAAGTAATTGAGATTTGGGGTACCTTCTGCTTCCATAATCTCATCCAAGTTCACTGGTGCACATGTAGAAAGAAACTAAGAAAGAGTCATCTTTACAGGCTACATTAGTCCTTTCCTCTCCTATGTACTTAAAGGTCTTTTTGGGTGTCAAAAGCCACACAGTACAAGACCAAACATACTGTTCCAGGATAAAAATCACTGTAAGATGACTGACGTTACATATCCTTTCCATTCAAGGAGGCTTTGCCCAGGTCTTTTTTTCAGATCACCACTAGGCTTCTCTCAATGGCCTATTTTCAGCATCTCTAGAAAGGCTGACATCTACAAATACACCTGTTCAAGATACACTGTATACACCAAGAACACAGTTACTATCATGATCTTTTCTCCTTTCTTGTTCATTTCTTGCACATTTTTCCTAGCAAGAAGTCCTACTAATAGTGAACATTCTAGAATGCAAGTAGACAATTGTGGGCACAGAAAATGAGGAAACTTTCCAGCACTCAGAAATGAAAAGGTCATGATCAAAATCCTAGGGCACAGATAACAGCATCCGTTCTTACCAGGTTTGTGTCATTATCAAACTCCCAAATCATTATATACCTCTGCTCTAAAACCACAAATAATACATTAGACCCAAGACTACTGAGTGGAATGTGTAACCAGTAATGCTAAGTGTCTAGCATAGGATCTGAAAAATACAAAGCACTTGATAAACAGAACTTCTGCTTTTTTATATATCAAATGATGTAGATTACTTCTAGGAGCCTCAGTCTCATCTTATTTACTTCTAACAAATGGGATTTTTTAAAGTACTAATTATAAACTGGACTAATTATGTTGTAGCCTTGGGAAGTTTTAAGAGTAGGTCATTAAACTTGTAATCAGAATTGTGGTGTGGCTTTTTCTAGATAGAGGGCTGATAATAAATCCCCCAGAAACTTTTATATGATGTAACTTTTTTATTTGAAGCCAAGGAACAGGATGAGAACACTAGAGCTTTTCATCTTCAAAAGAGTGTAGGAGCTTCAAGTAATTAGCAAGCAGGGCTTTATAATGTGCTAGGCCAGTGAGATTAGCCCTGTTGGCAAAAGAGTAAGTGAAATTTCAGAGGAAAAAAGAGATCATTGCCCACAAGGTGCTGTGAGCAGGGTGTGAGGGCATGTGTGTGTGCCTGTGAGTATAATCATGAGCCACTGAGAACATTTGTGGTAAAGGAACAAATGACATGGGTTGGAAAGACTGATAAAGCTCTACAATGAGACTAAGGTAAAGTTTTTTTTACTGTAGTTTACACACACACACACACACACACACACACACACACACACACACACACGACCTATTGCCTTAAACCAAATAGAGAAAATGATCTTTGGTACTGATGTTATGAAAATTTGCCTGAGTGTTTAGATTGCATTGTTGGACCTTTACATCTACCACTTCCTCCTTGGATTAAACCAATTTTAATAGACAAGATTTGGAAGAAAGAATATATCTTCTTGAACATGTCCATACTTAGTTTTCTTATTTCCCCAAAAATTATGCAATGTAACTATTTATGTAACACTATGTAGTTCATATGCAGATACTATACCGTTTTATATAAGGGACTTGAGAAAACTCATTTTGTGATGTCAATAAAGAGTCCCAGAACCAGTGTTAAACTGACAGTAAAAAAAAGAACTATGGGGTGGCATTTTATTTGTGCACACCAATAAAGCTTATCTGAAGATCAGAGGAAAGAGCCAGCCACTATACTAAACATAGAAGTCAGGCAATGGTAGTACACTCTTTTAATCCTAGCATTCTGGAGGCAGAGATCCATTCAGATCTCTGTGAGTTCAAGGTCACACTGGGAACAGAGCCAGGTGTGGTAGCACACACCTTTAATTCCCAGCACTAGTTAACCATAGAGGTCTGGAGGTCTGTACAGACAGACAGGAACAGACAGACAGGAAGTGATAGAGCTGGGTGCAAAGATGAAAGTGATGTAGCTGAGGGGAGAAAGGAAGTAAGAGGGCAGGGACAGAAAGACACATAGGTGTGAGTATACAGGAAGTAGGTCTCTCTTTGGGCTGAGGATTTCTTAGGGTAAGAACTTGTGACTGTGGCTTGTTCTGTTCCTCTGATCTCTCAGCTTTTACCACAATATCTGGCTCCAGGGTTCTTTTTATTAATAAGACTGTTCAGCAATTCATCTTACAAAACTGTATAAATAAATATGTATATGTAGCTAGAGTTTTTCTCTCTGCATCCCACCATCCCCGGCAGTCCCTTAGCCCACTTATAAAATAAAAATACAGACGCACAGCCGGGCGGTGGTGGCGCACGCCTTTAATCCCAGCACTCGGGAGGCAGAGCCAGGCGGATCTCTGTGAGTTCGAGGCCAGCCTGGTCTCCAAAGCGAGTTCCAGGAAAGGCGCAAAGCTACACAAGAGAAACCCTGTCTCGAAAAACCAAAAAAAAAAAAAAAAACCAGACGCATATATTATTTAAACTGCTCGGCCATTAGCTCAGACCTACGATCGTCTAGCTCTTACTCTTATACTCAGCCCATTTCTGTTAATCTGTGTGTCACCACGTGTTCCATGGCTTTACCTGCTGCCTTTACATGATGCTCCCTGGATGGCAGGCTGGTGTCTCCTCCTCTCCCCTTCCTGTTCTCTCAATTCTCCTCTCTGCTAGTCCCACCTATACTTCCTGCCTGGCTACTGGCCAATCAATATTTTATTTATCAGTCAATCATCCACAGCACTTCCCCTTTTTCTTTTTTTCAAAAAGGAAGGTTTTAACTTTAACGTAGTACAATTACATATAACAAAACAATTATCAAGCAAGAATTACAGTTACAATATTAAAGAAGATATCGTATCTATCTTATATTTGTGAGTCTAAGGTTTTATATCTAACTTATCCTTTATCATAACTGAGGAAATTATAACTATCTAGTCTTCAACCACATCAAAGACCCCAAAAGGATATACTATTACCTTAGAAATAGGAGAAGGATGCAAGCAACTTTTGGGAGTCTTTTTTTTTTTTTTTTTTTGGTTTTTCGAGACAGGGTTTCTCTGTGTAGCTTTGTGCCTTTCCTGAGACTCACTTGGTAGCCCAAGCTGGCCTCGAACTCACAGAGATCCGCCTGGCTCTGCCTCAAGAGTGCTGGGATTAAAGGCGTGCGCCACCACCGCCTGGCTAGCTTTTGGGAGTCTTGCAGGGTAGACAGAGACAGCTGGCAGCCTGGACAGTCACCTAATGTTCTTTTGTAAAGTTGGGGCATCTGTCTTCAGCCCGCAGGCCTAGAGTCTCTCAGTCACTTTTCTCTGTGTCCTGTAGAATGTCTGGCAGTTTCCTCTATGAAGCAGGAACCTGAAGGACCATTTTGCCAAGCAAAATTTAGTGGTCATCTTCCTATGGGTCCTGCATGTCCAGTCGATCAAGCAGTCCAGGCAAGAACAGTTTCTTGCCCAAATGGCTATTTTTGCCAAGGTGAAGATAAACTCCATATGGAGTGTTTTCGATGCCCGTCCTCTTCTCTAAAGTAAATCAGTGCTGCCAGGAGCAGACATGTCTCATTGTCCAGAAGGTCTAAATTTTTACAACATTTTAAATGCCATATTTTGTAGGTCTTTGAAGAATTTTAAGATTACCTACCTAATTGAATTATATCTATGTATATCTAGAAAAAACATGACTATAAGTTTGACTATCATAGAAGACTAATTATTAATCTGTATTTCTTAATTATCCGTTACAATTTAAATGGGTTACATAAACATAGTACCTCAAACGATAATAGAAATATGTATATATATATATATGTATAACAAAATTAAGTTTAAACTTGTATCAATAAACTAAAATCCATAGCAATGTAAAACATTTTAAACAAATTGCTCTTTAAATGTAGATTCAATAATCTACTCTTTCATCCTATCATATCTATATCATATCCTCCTTTCTTCTTTAGAAAGAGATTATATATATATATATTGTCATGTCAAGTGTGGACCATATAGAATGTGGCCAATACTGCTCACAAATTACTTGTTTGTTCTTATTTCCATATCCTGCCTTCTATCTGAGGAAAACACTTTTTAACCTTGTTCTCTTGACCAGGGGCTTCAGCCAATAGAAAGCACTAAAATGAATGCTTGGTCTCTCCAATTCATTTTCTGTGTTTGTGGTTCATCACCTCTAGCAACTAGTGGAGTGGCACCTCCTGTCTGGTAGATCTACTTGCTTCACACTAAGTACTCCCTTACTCTCTCATTCTCTCTCTCTCTCTCTCTCTCTCTCTCTCTCTCTCTCTCTCTCTCTCTCTCTCCCTCTGTCTGCCTCTCTCTCTCTGTCTCTCTATCTATCTATCTTTCTGACTTTTTATTTGATCAACCTTTATACAGGAGAAAGGCAATTTCACTTTATGTTGATTTACCATTCTCTATTGAGTTTCTCACCATTATTCACCTGTGCCATAGACTTACTACATTTTCTTGATTCAAAGATATTTTTGTGTTCAAGTACAGATGCAGGTTGCTTGGCATATTTAATTTTAATTGCTTTTCTATATTGAGAGGTTGGAATATTTTTAACATATTAAGTTCAAAGCCTTCTTGACTATCATGTCTGTTTTTCTTTTAGCAATTTCAAACTCTTTTAAATTATGCCATCAAGTGACAATGAGTATATCATTAAATTATAGTTTAATTTTTGTTATATATACAATAAGTATAAAATGATAGGCTATCCTTACTAAAAAAAGTTAATGGAACAGAAAACTGAAGAGTATACATAATACTTAGGAATGGTTAAGAGCATTAAGAAATGGAGAAACACAGCCTTAGGTGTTGCTTCAACTTGGACATTAATGTGACTTTGCACACATAATTTCCATGTATCCTGGGGCATTGAAATGCACTTCTCTTAGCCCCAGAGTCCTCCCCATGAAATAGTTATAGAAGCCCCTCCTTTTCATCATCAGCTCCCTTGAGCATTACTTCATCTTACTTGAGTAAAGCTCTCAGACATGTGTGCTTGATGTAGACCTGCAGGGAAATTGGTCCTTACTTTAGCTGTTGTACTATAAAATGAAGTACTTTCTAAAAGTACTTTCTGGTCAGTGTATTCAAAGATAAACACCAAAAGGAGCATCACGTGTGACCCCTCTATGCTTGATGCTAACATAAAGTAATCATGGGCTATTTAGTGATTTCAAGTCATAACTCATCTTCTGAGCTTTCGTTTTCGCTTGCCAACAGGTCCAGTGAAACACTGTAGTAGTGTGAATGAGAAATGATCCCCATAGGTGTGAGCACTTCAACGCTTTGTCCCCAGGTGCTGTCAGTGTTTGGAGAGGTCTAGGAAGTGTGGCCTTGTTGGAGGAAGTATATCACTGGGGGCTGGATTTGTGTTTGTGGTTCAAGGTGTGAGCAGCTACCTGCTCCAGCTGCCACCCTCCTTCTCTGCCACCATGAACTCTCACCCCTCTGGAACTGTCAGCTAAAGCTAACTCTGTCTTCCTTGAGTTGCCCTGGTCAGGGTGTTTATCACAGCAACAGAAAGGTAACTAATAATTCTGAATTCCATTTAGCTGGCCCCACTTACTTTGTGTGTGTATGTCTGTATGTGTAGATGTCTGTATGTGTAGATGTCTGTGTGTCTATTGTTTGTGTGTATGTGTGTGTGTGTGTGTGTATCTGTGTGTGTGTGTGTGTGTGTATGTGTGTGTGTGAGATTTGCCCATGTTGCAAAATCATTCAGATTTATAATAATATTCTTCACTCTCTTTTCCATTCCATGTCAGTAGCTTTAATATCATCACCTCCTTTTAAACTTGGCTTTGACATAAAGATAGAAGAAGAGGGGAAAGTAGGACTGTAGCCAGTTGGATTACACTGTCCTCTCTACAAAAGAATGTCTCATCGAAATGATTTGGAAACATCTGGCATCAGATGTGGCATATGAATTTAGGAATGTCTTTGATTCTTAGAAGAAACAATGAAATAGCAAAGAGAACTCTAAATTTGGAAAGAATACGTGGGTCCTGGACCTTGTTCTCCTACTTGTGCCCTTTTATGTCTTACCCAGGTGTCCAGTTCTTATTTCAAAACTTCTTCCTCTATACAATGCTGGTGTAAGAGCAGGTGCTTTTTATGATTTCTTCTTCACAGCATATATACATTGGATATAAAATCTACATATGCATCTGGTTTAATTAGGAGGGAATGTTTTGGTTTTGTTGTGTGTATACACATGAAAGTGTCTGTGCATCATATAATATAATATTGGGGCATTCCATTTACAGAAAGTCACATGAAAACAGCACTGCTTGGTATAGTCAGCACAATAAAGAATCTAAATCATATTTCAAAACTAAATTGCCCGCCACATCCTGTGTGGCATCACCAGTAAGCATATTTTTAAATTGGAAATGCACAAATGCCAGCTGTGGGTAAAGCGCTTGCCCCGCAAGCCTCACAACCTGAATTCAGATTTCCAGGACCTACAGAAAAGCCTCACACAACAGGACACGTAGTTTTAATCCCAGCATTCCTAGTGGGAGATGGGAACTGGCAGCAGGAGAATCCCTTGAACCCCAGGGCCAATCAGCCTGAAGTACAAAGCAGACACCATGCAGGAGTGCTCAATAGGTGGAGCAGCCAACCACGGGCTGCTCTCCAGCTCCCTAGGCCTACCTTCTCACTGGGACCTCTCCCCAAACACAGGAAAGCTTATCACACAATTTTCTTTGAGATTTTCCTCTTTGCTTGTTTCATATAACACATGGCATCTGTGTCTTGGTTGGTCTATTCTACACAGAGCAGCGACTTTCTCAGTTACCCCACAAGTAGTCTCTTCCTTCTTCTCCTTACCTAGTTTATTATTCTTAGTTTCCAAGGTTGGTCTTAATGGTATTTCAGTGTGCAGAAAGCATGATTAAGATTTTGTGCAAAACCAACATTGATCTAGTCACACAATTCTCTGGTTTCTTCCTAACAGGTTTCCAAACTCTTAATGATTATGTTTAACTGAGTATCCATTTAAATCTAAGCACCTGAGTCATACTTTTTTATATTTTTAAGACTGGTTCTGCTTTAAACTTCTCATAGTCTGAGTTACATGAGGTGTGTTAATATGAAATCATTCTCCATTCAGGCCAAAGATTCCTTCCTGCTGATGAATGTCATACATAATGAAAGATTGTATCTCTTTTTCCTCAGCAGTAAATCATTTATCACACAAGGGCGATCCAGTACTGCAGATTCCTATCAAAGCTGCCCAAGTCCTCTAGCCTGTAGGTATGCTGGTCCTTGTCAGATGATTGGACAATATCCTGGGATCAATGGGAAATTATGCTGTTCAATTGGGGCTCTGAACTCTAGAGGCTTCTAAGATGGCTTTAGAAAACAATTTACATTTAATGGAGAACTTTCTATGATCTAGACATGTAAACTGGCGAACTCTTTTTCTTCCCTGCCCTGATTAAATCAGAAAGCTCTGTGACTTTTTGCAGTATGCTCTGTGATGTTCACAAACTGATTTGTGAGTGACACTGTGTGGCTACTTTGCTCTCTTTCTCAGGGAGACAATAATTATTACCACTTATTTTGAAACATGCTGTGGGTGGTTTATCAGTCTCTTTGTTAATGAATTGGCCTTCTCCTTTATAATGCCAATCATAGGGACATCTTTAAAATAAAAATTACCGCTCAGATATTTTTTTTTCTCTGATTCTGCCTTATCAAGCTCTGTAGCGTTTAGCTTCAGGGAGTCGCCCACCCAGCTCAGACAGAAAATAAGCTGACTTTCTTGATCTCTTATGAATGACATACTCTCTCACCATCTCAGGCCCCACACTGAGTTCCAGAAAGGACACCACAGCCCCTCACATGGCTCTCTTCTTCTGTCTGGTTATTGATTGTTGGCGATCATTGCCCTGTGTGATGCACGTGTACACACTGCTTTTCAAACTCAATAGCACAACAGTATTAAAGATAGCCAAAGTGAAGTGAGCTGAAGAGTGAAGCAAGAAGAAGTCCTTTAACCGTCCACGCCAGTGGGGCTGCTGCCCAAGAGCTCTTCTGCTTTATTTTGATGGTATGCGAAGCATGGTGGTGGTCCACTCAAGGCAGACACTCCAACAACTGCACACAGCATTACTCAATTGAATATCACTTCCTGGTAAAGTTGCCTGTCAGTGCTCAGGCTGTTGAAGAGGCACGTACTGGGCTGTGTGAACACTTTATGTGGTTAATACAAGGATGCATAAGGAAGATAAAACCGACATTGCAACGTTGAGAAGGAAAACATACCTGAATTCTGATATAATAGTTATGGTAACAAAGCTATATCTTAGCTTAAATCTAGGTAGTCCTGTTGGTAATTTTCTCTGGATGGTTTTTCTCCCATGTAAGTTTGCCTGAGTTAGCAAATAATCCACAGTAAGCAAAGTTAGACTTGGACTTCATGGAAACAATGAATGTAATTTTATTTTCTGCCTCACATATTGCATATGCCATAAAAGCAATCCTATTTATCTGCAATACAAAGTAAACTAGCATTTTTCTTTTCTCTGGACATGCTGTGTATAGAGGAATTCATGTTGTAGCCTTGGCTATTCTGTGGATATCAGTTCTGCACCTTGGTATCTATAATGGCCAGAATTGTGATGCTCCCCTAAGCCTCACTTACTCCCAGTGATAGCGCCTGAAGGTAGAGCCATTAGGAGACAACAAAGATTAAGGACATCTTAAAAGTAGCCTTAGTCTTATAGGAGTAAGGATAGTCATATAGGAATAAGCCTTAGTCACACAGGAGTAAGAGACAGATCACAGGGGATCAGAGGTATCTTCAGTTCACAGAGAGAGACCTCACCAGCTCCACCATGCTAGTAGGTTTATTTTCTGTAGCTTTTTTTCCAGATGTGATAAAAATCAAAACTAAAGTGGAAAGGGTTGTTCCGTCAGCCCATCTTTGTACTAAATCATACTATATTGTATCCTAAATTATCTGGTACCTTCATACTACATTATATGTTTTAGTTTTATGACTGAAATATTAAGGGAAAAGTGAAAGACAAGAGCAAGTAGGGTCAGGCAACCACATCAAACACTAAGTGTTCATTGAGACTAATGTGATCACACCTCAGCAATGACTCTCCCCAAGAGACTGTGCCGTAATCCCAGGTGAAGTGATAAGATCTGAGTAAATGGCCACTGATTTGCTGGTAGTGACAGCCAATGATGTACCTGGCCAGGTAGCTGCTAGACACACTGCCTGGTGGAGAAGATCTTAGTGCTTCATAATCACTCATTTGCACTGTGTCTCTTCAGTATGTCTTACTTGATGTCACTATTTTCCTTTGTCTCTTGGTGACCGAATGTATTCTATTTCCTGCATCCAAGTAGAAGACTTAAAGCTTGCATGTGAAATCATAGCAGTTTTAAGTTAAGGAATTCGTCTCCATTAGTTTTCATATCCTAATTTTGCCCAAAGGGATAAACTGTTAAACAATTCCTAGTGGTTGTTTTGGTAAGATTTTGGGTTCAATTTTATTAGTCAGAAATATCAGAATGACCTTAGAAGAACCATTTTCATCAGTCATGGACTTGATAACATGTTGAGAAGCCTCTAAATTGATAAGGTATTGTAGTTACTTGTTGATAAATCTCTGCATTATAGAAGGCAGCTGCTACACTGAAATTTATACAAATCCAACCCTAAATTCTTCCTTTTATAGTCAGAAGTGTTGTAGAAAGTCTGTACCCATAGCTAATCTGTAGATAATGTTAATACCAAGTGGTTAACTTACAGATCTTGCTGTCTTAATTAGTGTTCCTTTTAAAATAAGACCACTTAATTAAATTCTCAGTTCAGCTAAAGAAAGCTTACTCTTTAATCAATGTCATGATATTCTCCATAGTCAAACCTACATTCTAGTTTCAGTTAAAGACTGGCTGGGGACACAAATTTCTTCTAAAACCATTAATGATTTTGAGCCAATGACTCTAGGCTGCAGATCCCTGGGGAGAAAAATTTCTGGTCCACCCATCACATTTATCATTTAGAACAAGCAGCTTTTGGAATTGTGACTTCTCCACATCTATCTCTTTCATACTGGGCCATTCACTTCAGATTACTTGAATCAATCTTTTGTTTTTGTTTGGTTGGTTAATTGGTTTTAGTGTTAGGTTTCTTTTTTAATCGAGATAGTCTACCATAAAGAAGTGTCATCAACAGAGCATGCTCAGCCCTAAGCTCCTGGAAGACCACCTTTTCTGCTCTGTTTCTGAACTCAACTTTTTAAGTTCCACAAATGAGCAATATTGTATAAGATTCCGCTGTTTGCTCTTAGCTGATTCCTCACAACACAGTGTATTTCAGTGATGCATACAGTGTGTACAATATTCATCTGTGATGTTCCAAAGGACAAAATCAATTTTTTCATTCTGGTTGAAAGTATCTGTACTGGCTGGTTTTGTGTCAACTTGACACAAGCTAGAGTCATCAGAGAAGAAGCCTCAGTTGAGAAAATGCCTCCATTAGCTCCATATGTAAGGTGTAGTAGGCTTTCTTGGACTGCCAGCCCCCAAATCATGACACAGAGGCATATTATTAATTATAAATACTTAGCCTTAGCTTAGGCTTGTTTCTAGCTATTTTTTATAACTTAAATTCACCCATTTCTATTAATCTATGTGTTGCCCAGAGGCTTGTTACCTCATCTACCTACAGTCCATCCTGCTTTCTTGCTTCCTCTGTGTCTGGCTAGCTGGCCCCCAGCTGGCTGGCTGACTCCTCCTTTCTCTCTTTCTGCCAGCCCCACCTATCCCTCCTCTGCCTAGCTATTAACTATTCAGATTTTTATTAGTCCACTCAGGTGCCTTAGGCAGGCAGGATGAAATAGCAGTACATCTTTACATAGTTAAACAAATGCAACACATCTTTACATAGTTAAATAATTATTCTGCAACATAAACAAAAGAAACACATCTTTACATAGTCAAACAAATACTCTGTTCTACAACAGTAAGGCATTTTCTTAATTAGTGATCAATATGGGTGGTGTCATGTCTGGGCTGATGTTCCTGGGTTCTATAAGAAAGCAGACTAAGTAAGCCATGTGAAGCAAGCCAGTAAGCAGCACTCCTCCATGGCTTCTGCATCAGCTCCTGCCTCCAGGTTCCTGACCTGTTTGAGTTCCTGTCCTGACTTCCTTTGGTGATGAACAGCAATGTGGAAGTGTAACCTGAATAAATTCTTTCTTCCCCAACTTGCTTTTTTGTCATAGCATCTTATTGTAGTAAGAGAAACCCTCACTAAGACAGTATCTCATTGTTTTTTATATTTTCTTTACCTATTTTTCCTTTGTTATTACTAGATACTTAGGTCAACTCCATATCATGGCTACTGTGAATAACAATACAGTGAATATGGACATTAAAATATTTCCTTGACATGCTTATTTCATTTTGTTTGAATGTCTATGCAAAGTAAATAGGGAGATTGCTGAACCAGATATAATTTCTACTTTTTGATAACTTCCACATTGTTTTCCACATTGGCTGTACTAACATACATTCCAAATAATGACATGAAAGAAATAAGTTCAAAACACACACTGTATCATATATAAATTATACAACAACTATTATGTACTTAAGAATTTTTGAATGAATTTTAAGTATTCTTATTGTTAAAAAAAGTAATACAATGCTTATATTATTTGGCTACACTTTCTGAAATATATTTCAAAATAAATTTGAAAACATGTTATACATCATACATATCTATAATTTGTAATTATGAATAAAAGAGAAAGAAATGTTATGCTTCTTTAGTAATGTTTTCCTGGGGATTCTTCCCAGCCGTAAGTGGTAAGAACTTTTGAAATCAAGACCAAATCAGTGTCTATAATGCTGTTTGCCTAAGGACATATTGATATTGGATAACAATTTACAGATCAAGTTCTATCACTTTTAAAATAATAGCTTCAGTTCATGGTGCCCAAACCACATTTTCAACTATTTAATCTTATATAAAGTAAAGAATGAATACTAATCTGTATATTGATCAAATTTCCTTGGAGAGAATGAGAGGCTTCATAGGTAAAGCAGAAGTTTGAAGTCAGTCCACTGAGTTTGCAGGAAGTGCAAATTCTTGTTGTGAGATCTTGAATTAGTATTGATAACTTTGCTTCGTCTACTCCCTTACTGAAAAATCTGGGATGATAGTTCAAGGAACACTGAGAACTGGAATCTATTGGATGTTTACCATGAGCCGTTTTCACAGGATCTTTTATTACTAATTGTAATTCTAGACATTAACTACTATTATCTTCAAGGATGAGAAAGATTAAGCATTCATTAAACACTAGACCCAGGATCAGGATTCATGATCAGGAGATGCACTACTCAACCCCCAATGCTAAATGTAACTTCATCATGGTTTCTTCATTTTCCTTATGCAAAGTCTGGCACTGAAGAGGTTTGGCAAAAGCCAAGGTAGAATACATGGATGAACTGTTCTCTGTCAAATCTGAATTCCATAGAGTTTTTGAAACTGACAGAGTGATTCACTATGACCAGATATCTAATTTCTGGGCATATCCAAAGTAATGGCCACTTTTTTTTTAAAGATACAGGGCTAAATAACTAAAAATATATATACTTTTCCTGCCACTTGTTCCTTCAGAGAAATCATTTATTTCTTTTGTTTAAAAGTTTGTTTAAAACCAAGTATTTATGCTTCCCATAGAATTTGTATAAAGACTACACAACACAGGAATTGAAACAATCTTCCATATATTTTCATTGTTTGGATATTTTCCTTTTTGCGTTTTCCAAAGCCCATCCTGTGGACACAAAGCATAAGGTTTCTAGGTATGAAAATAGCCAAATCAGAAGTATAGTATATCAACTCTATGTATTTTTTTTACTTCTATTATGCTCATTTTATTATACTTGAGTTGAAATTGGTAAACAAAAACACTAAAAAAAATCATATAAAATACTGGGGCCTATGCAGGGTCCCTTGGCTCGGCCTGGGAGGAGGGGACTGGACCTACCTGGACTGAGTCCACCAGGTTGATTTCAGTCTGTGGGGAAGGCTTTGCCCTGGAGGAGATTGGAATGGGGGGCGGGCTGGGGGGAAGGTGAGGGAGGGGAGGGGGGAGAACAAGGGAATCTGTGGATGATATGTAGAACTGAATTGTATTGCAAAATAAAAATTTTAAAAAAAATTACATCCAGACAAAAACTAAGTGAAGTGAGAAGACTTGCACTCAGGAGAAAGAGTCAGGCGGATCTCTTTGAGTTCAAGGCCAGCCCGGTCTACAAGAGAGTTCCAAGTCATCCAAGAATGTTACACGGAGAAACCCTGTCTTGAAATACCAAAGAAAGAAAGAAAGAAAGAAAGAAAGAAAGAAAGAAAGAAAGAAAGAAAGAAAGAAAGAAAGAAAGAAAGAAAGAAAGAAAGAGAAAGAAAGTGAAACATCAGGATAGAAACTTAACTCTTTACTAATTATGATATTAATGAGGAAGATGGGTTGTGAAGACTGTGTTGGATAGATCATCCACGTATGTAATCAGGTCATATATGAGAACGAAGAGAGAGAACAATGAGAGAACAGTCCAGGTGAGCAATAACACTTTCCACTAAGAAATGAGAAAATTAAGGAGGAAGAGAAGGTGAAAAATGTATTTCGCCTAACATGTATTTTAAGTTAAATTAAATTATTCTATTAAGATGTTGAAATTCAAATTCTGGAAGCATTGGATAACTAGTAATGGCACCTGGGGATTCTGCAGCTTTTACCCATACTAGAATCATTGGCTCAAACAAGTAAACTGTTGTATGAGAACTGTAAGAAAGAGGTGAAAATGATGTTAGTAGTTGGGCTGATGACTGCAAGAATTGCTTTAAGCTGATCAAAGATGACAGCTCCTGTTGAACATAAACACATGACCAAACTTCTTTTTTGTCAATTAAACTTGTTTTATGGTAATTTTATATGTGTATATAGTGCATTCTAGTTATTCTCACCCACTGCTCTTTATCTCCCTCCCTCCCACACCTGTTATCTACCCTCCGACCTCTATGCTAGTTCTTTCCCTACATTTGTGTGTCCTTTTGTTTTATGACCCATTGATTATAACCATTGCCAGTTCTGTGACCACGGAACTAATCATTGGAGCCAAATTGGTTCGCTTTGGGTATACAACTGAAGCCAGTTACTGCTTCTCCTCATGAGTGTATTGATAGCCAGTAGGTAGGGATAGGCCTGGTGATCCCTCCATGATCCATGATTGGCTGTTGACAGACTCAGTCTTGTTCTGGCGTAACATAGGAAGGAGCATCAGCTGCTATGAGATCACATTGCATTGCTCTTGTCACACTCTGAAGCCAGTACTCCACTACCCCTCTCTGTTGTTTGTTTTTTTGCTCTTCCGGGGGTGGGGGGTCCTGCCACCCAGCTCCTGAATAAATCACACACAGAGGCTTATTCTTACTTATAAATGTCTGGCCTTGCCTTGGCTTATTTCTTGCCAGCTTTCCTTAAATTATCCCGTCTACCTTTTGCCTCTTGGCTTTTACCTTTCTCTGACTTCTGTAAATTTTACACTTACTCAGTGGCTGGTAGGGTGGCTGGGTGGCTGGGTGGCTAGCCCCTATCATCCTCCTTTCCTTCTCTTACCCTTTCTTTTTCTTCTCTCTCAAATTTCTTCTCCTATATATTTTCTCTGCCTGCCAGCTCCATCTATTCTTTCTCCTGCCTTGCTATTGGCCATTCAGCTCTTTATTAGACCATCAGGTGTTTTAGACAGGCACAGTAACACAGCCTCACAGAGTTAAACAAATGCAACATAAACAAAAGTAACACACCTTAAAATAACATTCTGCAACACTTCTCCATATCTTCTTGCTCTTATTCTTTCTGCTCTTGTTTTTGAGTTGCTCCTTGAGACTTCGAGGGGGTGTTGTACATGTCCCATTTAGGGCTGAACACTCAACCATTGCTTATTCCTTAGCCCATTCAGCAACCGTGATTCTCTACATTCATTGCTATTCACTATCCTGGTAAGATGTTCATGGGACAGGAAACTGTGCCAACTGAACTATTTAAAACTCTTTTCTTTGGGGTCTTTCCACATGCAGTCTTGATATATTGACTATTTCTGTTTTATCATGCCAGACAAAACAACATTGAATTCTATCCAAAGATAATGTGTTTTGTACTTCCTCATCTTGGCTGATATCCATGGTTCTCCCTTTGGTTACTGATTATCCTTTTTTTTTCTTTTCTTTCCTTTTTTTTGTTTTTTTGGTTTGTTTGTTTGGTTTTTGTTTGCTAAAACCAGCCAATGGGTTTTTTCTCAGGAGCAATGTAGAAGAGAAAAATGATCCAAAAGGATGCCTGTTATTTCAAATTAAACTGGACATGTGGGTACATTTGTATTACACAGTCTTGCCCTCGGGGGACATGAATGTAATATGGTACCTGGGCTCACCATTGACTAGACCTGGAAGATGCTGGAGCTGGGTGTGCAGAGTACCCATCCCTCTCTTAACTCCATGTCCACCATTGCCAGTGGCTAGTCTCTCTTCTTCTAGGGAACAATCATAATTGTGTCTATGTCTTTTCATCTACCCTACTTGGCTTCAAATGTCATCTCCATGATCCTCCTCCTTATGACCTTCTATACTTGGAAACTAAGCAAAATGTGTGTTAAGAAGTTACATTTTCTAAAGAGACAACTTCTTCAGCTGTGAGTAAACACAGGATATTTGAGGCTAATTTTTCCCACAGTAACACGTCTCAGCTCTTATAAACCAACTTTGCTTGGTGCTTATTTTACATTTGGTAATAATTCTCTCATTTTCTTCATGCAACCTTTTGTCAACTCTTAATGTTTACTGCCCGAGTATGTAGAATCAAAACTTACCTGTAAAATGACCAGATAATATTGTATATTTTTTTAATATAGTGGCTATGAAGCAGGCTTCTAAAAGACGAAGAAATACAGGAATAGGTGGACTGAGTGAGCTTTCAGAGAAAAGCAGAGAAGAAAGTGAACAGATTACTATCCCAGATAAGGCAAGATTTGTGCTTTTTTAAAGAAAGCCATATTTACCATTAAATATTACAAATGTACTTTTCAATGCCATTCATTCTGCCATACTTTAAGATGAAACCAGTATTCTGGTATATAAACACCCCTCTTCTTCTTTACACTGTATTCTTCAAAAAAAAAAAAAAAACAATAACTCTATTCATCTTCCAAACTAACTGAAGCAGAAGCAAACCACACAATATTTGTCAATTATCACCCCAAGAGAGGATTCTCCAGACTCATTCATGCAATAGAATTGTTTTTGAAGATACCCCCTTCCCCTGATGCTTCAGTATTGTCATAGATCTGAATCACTTTATCAGCAGTCCACACTAACAACATTCCATCTTCATGTTTGGATAATCTGAACTTATCAAGGTGGTGTATGTGTGATTTTAAATGAGAAATTTTTGTGTTGTTTTTTCAAACCCTAGCACCAATTAGCAGTGGCTTGCATATCTTTCCTAACAGAGCAGGGCTTGCTGTGGTTGAGTATGTGGCTGTGGAGCTTGTGTTGGGCTCCGTAGCCTGAGCAAGGCTGCTACACTCACCATCAAGCTCTATTACCTATAGCCCACAGGTATGAAGGTAGCTGGAAAAGACTCACTTTACAATTTTCCTGACATCCCTTGAAGCCTGATACTCTAAGGTGGGCTCTGATTGATGGTCAATCAGTTCAAGACTGGAAAAATTTTTAAACCTCTCCCTTTATTTTATTTTCCACACACAAATAGAATAATGTGTTTTAAGTAACAATGAACTTTAACAAGCAAAGCGAGCAAAGAAACAAAGAGACAAAAAAAAACCCCAAAAAAAACCGGTGCTTTCCTTTAAAGGCTGTCACTCCCACTAGGATGTCATTTCCACATTAAATAAATATACAAGCAGTTAAAAGATATATAAAATCTCCCACACAGGTTGGAAATAACAGTTCAAGAAAGTGTATGTGTATGATAACACATATGCAGGGCATGATTCACAGTCACAGAGAAATAAGGATTGAAGTACCTTGGCATTGATAATTCTAGATGAGCATAAATGTCAGCATCAGGACAGCTTTCAGAAAACAGAACTTTATCTTATTTATCACAAATATGTTTCAGCCCTAAGTGTTGTCTGGCTGACTTTTCACTACTAGAAAACCAAGCATTTGCCCATTTTATTTCAAGCCACAACAGATATTATTTATATTTTAAAGCAGTGGGAGATAAGGGTTTGCTCAAATGAATTTGTAGGCACATGTGATTTCTGAGATATCTGTATACACATAGTAGAAACGTTTGTTCTCAGACTATGGGGAAAAATCACCAACATATTTGAGAGTTTCATGTTTTAAAAAGGTGTTGAAGAGAGCCTGTCTGATTATCTGAGTTCCAATTTAGCTCAAAATGAAAGGCAGAAAATGGCCTTCAGTATTGCTGCCCCTGTTGCAGTAAGCCTCATCTAATACTTCTAACACTCAGGAAACAAAGCATAGTCTGAGTGAAGAATTCACAGTCCTCCTGGCAAGTGCCAAGGGACTGTCTCTTTGAATACTTGTGTCAATTTCATAGATTTCTAACAAGCAGACGGTTGTTTTTCAAACCAGATTTTCATGACAGCAACCCAATTTTTTCCCTCTTCAAGTAGGATGGATTCATCTCACAGGTGACAATGGTGACTTCTCTGCTTAGTTCAAGCATGACGGATTAAACCTTAGGAAGACCAGTAAATACTGCCTTCTCACTTAAAGAGACTGTATCCAGACAGTGTTTGGGACCTTAGTTACATTTGTAGCTTGAAGTGACTGTAGATGTGTGGTGGTTGTCCGAGCTGATCAAGCAGCCATAATTGATTGAGCCAAAAGAACTAGCAGAACTGAAGGTTTGGATGCACCTCAAAGCTTCCAGGGTGTTCCTAGCCTCAGCAATATACTCACTCAGGATAGTTGCCCTGTACAATGCCTAGCAGAGGCCAGGCACTTTGCATATATTTTCTAACTATACAGGAGCAAACAGGGAGACTTAGATGCCTCCTCAGACCATGCCAGGTGATCTGTTGATATTTCTGCCAAGGAAGTGACTCTGACAGGAAGAAGAGCTACAGACTGAATTCAAAAAAGCAAAATCAGCAAAGAAGAGAACCAATAAAACACAAGGAAATAATATAATAAGCCTAAATCTGTAACTGGTGTGTAATATTAGAAAATGTCTGTTGTAAGAAAAATGGTGCCTGCAAAATGTCTCTGAATGCATTTGGAAACCAGAATATTGAACAGGAAACATGCCCCTGGTGCCAGGCGTGTAGAATAACCACTGTCCACACTGCTGAGAGGGGTATTTGGGATGTGGATTTGTTCTTTGAGTACTGTGTTTGCATCTATAACTGCATAGCTGTGTTCTTCTGGTGTTTTTGTTGATTTGTTTGTTTTGGACAAAATTAGAATCTAGAATCTGCCTATGGGAAACAGGCTGAATCAAATAAAAAAGTCTAAATAGACTGCTCTCACTTCATTGTTAATGCTGAATCTGCTTGATGAGATCTCAAATCTTCCACAACCACATGCATATATTTGTCATTTATCCCCTTTTTTCAGGTGCAAAGAAGGCTACCAAGGAGTCCGTTGTGATCAGTTTCTGCCGAAAACAGACTCCATCTTATCGGATCCAAGTAGGTCAAGCCTTTTTCTTCTATGTAATGGGATGTATAGGCAGTCTTGCCTGAGTGAAGGTCTTAACTGGGCTGAAGGTTGTATTTCATTCCTGCATCTCTGAAAGCTGCCAAGGATAGAAAATGGGGGAGCTATCCCTGCTCAAAGCACAGTCGGGATTAACTCTGTCTAATTCTTCTACCATGTAAGATTTAGCTTTCTGCCTAATGCCACCCTGCACCTCTGCTGGTAACCAACTTCAGGCAACCCCCTACCTTAGTACCCAGGCTGGCTCCTAATATCACTCTGTTGCAGAAAGAAGGATACAGAGAAATAGCTCATTAATTACTCTAAAGAATGTTATGAAACTGCATTTTCATATTGCTTCTGAGACTTTGTCTGGTAATTTGTGATAATGGTGAACTTATTAACATTTACCTTACTGAAATAAGAAAATATGTGTACAAAATTACTTAAGACGTTTTCAAACAGACTTTAAAAACCTAGCTCCAGTCTGCCCACATTATTTTCATATCAAGGATTATAATACTAAGGAAATAATTTTTTTCCTTCATGAAAAAATACCATTTTTACAACCCCAAATACTATTGGTTATGAGTGTCAGTTATTATATGAATTTAAAGGCAACTTTATATGTAAAAATGGCCAGTTCTGATTAAAAGCAAAAATTTTTGTTTGCCTCTGACAGTTATTTCAGTGGCTGCCACAAATGAATCACCATTACAGAAAGGAGATTTGGATGGACTCAAAAATTTATTTTAGGAAGTATTTTATATTAATTATAGCTGCAGGTGGTCTTTTCAGGCCACCTATGTTTTAGAACACAAAAAAAATGTGTGACTGTCTTCAATATCTTGTCGCAATGTGTGTATCAATTTGTTCCAAAAATTTCTAGGCAAATTATCTTGGCTAAATGCAAACTTACTTAAAGCAATGAAGTTTTCCTTTAATTTCACTTAAATGTGTTCCATGCTGGCAAGGCTTTCATCCTGTCATTGTTTGCAAACTTCCCTTCCCTTGAGGAGGGTGAAGGTTGCCAAAAGGCTAGCCACCAATCCAGATCTCTGTGAAATGTGAAGTACCATTCTCTAGCAATTATCAGAAGACCATGGTGTCAGTGGGCCGCTCTGTATTTTCTTCTTTTTGCGGTTGTGGTGACTTGTTGAGCTCGTGTCTGAAGCTCTATTTAAGTTGCTCTTGGACACATACATTTGGGGCATCGTGAAGCTTACATAAAAAATGAGCTTGGTGATTACTTTTCTCTGCCCCCCAAAAAAGCTGTTTCCTAAAGTGTCTAGTTTGCATTTCATTCGTCATTCTCTTTCTCTCTGTCTGTATTTCCCATTTTCTCACCTCCTTTTCTCCTTCACTTCTTTTTTTTTATTTCCTGTATTTATTTTACATACCAACCACAGATCCCCCTCTCATCCTTCCTCCGGCTCCTCCCACCCCCTTCGCCCCCCCCCAACTTCCCCCTCCACTCCCCCATCCCTCCTCTAAAAGGGTAAGTTCTCCTATATGGGACATCTAAGCCTGGTTGAGGCAGGACCAAGGCCCCCTGCTTTATTAGAGGTGAGCAAGGTGTCGGAGCACAGGTAATGGGATCCAGAAAGCCAGCTCATGCACCAGGGACAGATCCTGATCACGCTGTCAGGGGTCCCTCAGACAGATCCAGCTACACAACTGTCTCCTATATGCAGAGGGTCTAGTCCAGTCCCATGCAGGTTCCACAGCTCTCCGTTTAAAGTTTGTGAGTTCCTTTGAACTTGATTCGGTTGTCTCTGTAGATTTCCCCATCACGATCTTGACACTCCTGCACCCCCTGCCCCTGCTCATGTAATCCCTCTTCCCTCTCTTCAACTGGACTCCCAGAGCTCAGCCTGGTGTATGGTTGTGGATCTCTATATCTGCTTCCATTAGTTATTGGATGAAGGCTCTATGATGACAATTAGGGTATTCATCGATCTGATTAGTAGGGTAGGCCGGTTCAGACACCCTCACCACTGTGACTAGTAGTCTAAGCTGAGGTCATCCTTGTCGATTCCTGGGAATTTCCTTAGCACCAGTTTCTCCCTTAACCTATAATGTCTCCCTCTATCAAAATATCTCCATTGCTCTCCCACTCCTTCCTTCCCCCAGCTCGACCATCCAGTTTCCTCATGTTCTCATCCCCCATCCCCTACCCTCTATTGCCTCCCTGTCCCCAGTTTACTCATTGGGATCTCCTCTGTTTCCCCTTCCCAAGGTGATCCTTACATCCCTCTTAGGGTCCTCCTTTCCTAACTTCTCTGGAGCTTTGGGTTGTAGTCTGATTATCCTTTGCTTTACACCTAGTATCCACTTATGATTGAGTACATACCATGTTTGTCTTTCTGAGTCTGGGTTACATAACTCAGGATGATATTTTTTAGTTCCATCCATTTGCCTGCAAGTTTCATGATGTCATTGTTTTTTTTACAGCCAAGTAATACTCCATTGTGTATATGAACCACATTTTTTTTTTTTGTCCATTCTTTGGTTGAGGGGCATCTAGGTTGCTTCCAGGTTCTGGCTATTATGAATAATGCTGCTATGAACATTGTTGAGCAAGTATCCTTGTGGTATGCTTGAGAATTCCTTGGGTATATGCCCAAGAGTGGTATCATTGGGTCTTGAGGTAGAATGATTACCAAATTTCTGAGAAACTCCAATACTGGTTTCCAAAGTGGCTGTACAAGTTGCACCCCTACCAACAGGGGAGGAGTGTTCCCCTTGTTCCACATCCTCTCTAACATAAGCTGTCTGCAGTGCTTTTAGTCTTAGCCATTCTGACAGGTGTAAGATGGTATCTCAGAGTCATTTTGATTTGCATTTCCCTGATAACTAAGGATGTTGAGCAATTTCTTAAATATCTTTCGGCCATTTGGGATTCTTCTGTTGCAAATTCTCTGTTTAGACCTGTAGCCAATTTTTTAAATTGGATTGTTTGGTATTTTGCTGTCTAGTTTCTTGATCTCTTTATATGTTTTGGATATCAGCCCTCTGTCGGATGTGAAGATCTTTTCTCATTCTGTAGGCTGTTGCTTTACCTTATTTACTGTGTCCTTTGCCTTACAGAAGATTCTCAGTTTTAGGAGGTCCCATTTATTAATTGTTGCTCTCAGTGTCTGTATTACTCGTGTTATATTTAGGAAGTGGTCTCCTGTGCCAATGCATTCCAGGCTACTTCCTACTTCTCTATCAAGTTCAGTGTAGCTGAATTTGTGTTGAGGTCTTTGATCCACTTGGATTTGAGTTTTGTGCATTGTGATAAATATGGATCTATTTGCAATCTTCTACATTTTGACATCCAGTTATACCAGCACCATTTGTTGAAAATGCTTTCTTTTTTCCTTTGTACAGTTTTGGCTTCTTTGTCAAAAATCAGGTATTCATAGGTGTGTGGATTAATGTCAGTATTATCAATTCAATTCCATTGGTCCACATGTCAGTTTTTATGCCAATACCAAGCTGTTTTTATTACTATAGCTTTATAGTAGAGCTTGAAGTCAGGGATGGTGATACTTCCAGAAGTTGCTTTATTGTAAAGGATTATTTTAGATATCCTAGGATTTCTGTTTTTCCATATGAAGTTGAGTATTGTTCTTTTGAGGTCTGTGAAGAATCGTGTTGATATTTCATTGAATCTGTAGATTGTTTTTAGTAAGATTGCCATTTTTATTATATTGATTCTACCTATCCATGAACATGGAAGATCTTTCCATTTTCTGATATCTTCTTCAATTTATTTTCTCAAGGACTTAAAGTTCTTTTTTTTTTTTTTTTGGTCCTATTTCTTTTTTTTTTAAATTTTTTTATTTTTATTTTGCAATACAATTCAGTTCTACATATCAGCCATGGATTCCCTTGTTCTCCCACCTCCCGCCCCCCTCACCTTCCCCCCAGCTCACCCCCCATTCCCACCTCCTCCAGGGCAAAGCCTCCCCCACGGACTGAGATCAACCTGGCAGACTCAGTCCAGGTAGGTCCAGTCCCCTCCTCCCAGGCCGAGCCAAGCGACCCTGCATAGGTCCCAGGTTTCAAATAGCCGACTCATGCCATGAGCACAGGACCCGGTCCCACTGCCTGGATGCCTCCCAAACATATCAAGCCAATCAACTGTCTCACCCACTCAGAGGGCCTGATCCAGTTGGTGACCCCTCAGCCATTGGTTGATAGTTCATGTGTTTCCATTCATTTGGCTATTTGTCCCTGTGCTTTATCCAACCTTGGTCTCAACAATTCTCGCTCATATAAACCCTCCTCATTCTCACTAATTGGACTCCCAGAGATCCACCTGGGGCCTAGCCATGGATCTCTGCATCCAGATCCTTCAGTAGTTGGATGAGGTTTCTAGCACGACAATTAGGGTGTTTGGCCATCCCATCACCAGAGTAGGTCAGTTCGGGCTGTATCTCGACCATTGCCAGCAGTCTGTTGTGGGGGTATCTTTGTGGATTTCTGTGGGCCTCTCTAGCACTTTGCTTCTTCCTATTCTCATGTGGTCTTCATTTACCATGGTCTCCTATTCCTTGTTCTCCCTCTCTGTTGTTGATCCAGCTGGGATCTCCTGCTCCCCCAAGCTCTCTTTCCCTCGACCCTTGCCCTTCACTACCCCTGGATAAACAAAATGTGGTACATATACACAATGGAATACAATTCAGCAGAGAAAAACAATGACATCATGAGGTTTGCAGACAAATGGATGGATCTAGAAAAAATCATCCTGAGTGAGGTAACCCAGACTCAGAAAGACAAACATGGTATGTACTTACTCATAGGAGGATACTAGATGTGGAACAAGGATGACTGGACTGCTACTCACATCACCAGGGAGGCTACCTGGAAAACCGGACCCCAAGAAAGACACGGGGATCGCCCAATGACAGAGAAATGGAATGAGATCTAAAGTTCTTGTCATACGAGTCTTTCACTTGTTTCGTTAGTTACCTGCTGTGGATATCACTCTGTATAAATAAAATGCTGATTGGCCAGTAACCAGGTAGGAAATATAGATGAGACAAGCAGAGAAGAAATTTCTGAGAACAGGAAGGCTGAGTCAGGAGACGCTGCCAGCTGCCACCATGACAAGCAACATGTAAAGATACTGGTAAGCCACAAGCCATGTGCAATTTATAGACTAATAGAAATATGTTGCTGGAGACCTTCTCTCCAGGTCCCACCAAGCCCCACAGTCCCACAACCCACATATAAAATAATCACTCAGATGCTTATATTACTTATAAACTGTATGGCCCTGGCAGGCTTCTTGCTAACTGTTCTTGTATCTTAAATTAACCCATTTCTATAAATCTATACCTTGCCACATGGCTCGTGGCTTACTGGCATCTTTACATGCTGCTTGTCCTGGCGGTGGCTGGCAGTGTCTCCCCCTCCTTCTTCCTGTTCCCTCAATTCTCCTCTCTCCTGTTCCCACCTATACTTCCTGCCTGGTCACTGGCCAATCAGTGTTTTATTTATATAGAGCGATATCCACAGCAGAAATGGGTTAATTTAAGATAAAAGAACTAGTTAGCATAAAGCCTGCCAGGGCCATACAGTTTGTAAACAAAATAAGTCTCTGTGTTTACTCAGTTGAGTCTGAGTGGCTCCAGAACTGGTGGATGAGAGAGATTTGTCCTGACAGTGGGCCAGGCAGGACTGGAGAAAACTTCCGCTACAGTTACCCCAAGGTATTTTATATTATTTGTAGTATTGTAAAGGTTGATGTTTCTATGATTTCTTTCTTAGCTCATTTATCATTTGTGGTATATAGGAGGGCTACTGATTTTATTTATTTATTTATTTTTTTAGTTAATCTTGTATCTTGCCACATTACTGAAGGTTTTTATCAGTTATAGGAGTTACCTGGTAGAATTTTGGGGGTCACTTTTATAGGCTATCATATCATCTGCAAATAGCAAAAGTTTGACTTCTTCCTTTCAAATTTATATCTCCTTGATCTCCTTTTGTTGTCTTATTGCTCTAGCTAGAACTTTGAGTACTATATTAAATAGATATGGGGAGAGTGGACAGCCTTGTCTTGTTCCTGGTCTTAGTGGAATCACTTTGAGTTTCTCTCCAGTTGATTTGATGTTGGCTGCTGGCTTTCTGTAAATTGCCTTCATTATGTTTAGGTATGTTCCTTGTATTCCTGATCTCTCCAAGACCTTTATCATGAAGGGGTGTTGGATTTTGTTAAAGGCTTTTTCAGCATCTAATGAGATGATCATGTGCTTTTTTTCTTTCAGTTTGTTTATATGATAGATTACTTTGACAGATTCTCATATGTTAAACCATTCCTGCTTCTCTAGGATGAAACCTACTTGATCATGATGGATGATTTTTTTGATGTGTTCTTGGATTTGGTTTGCCAGTATTTTATTGAGTATTTTTGCCATCAATGTTCATGAGGGAGATTGGTCTGTAATTCTCTTTTCTGTTGCATCTCTATGTGGTTTGGGTATCAGTCTAACTGTAGCCTCATAGAAAGAGTTTGACATTGTTCCTTCTGTTTCTATTGTGTGGAGCAATTTGAGGAGTATTGGCATTAATTCTTCTTTGAAATTCTGGTAGAATTCTGCACTGAAACCATCTGGCCCTGGGCTTTTTTGGTTGGGAGACTTTTAATGACTGCTTCTATTTTCTTAGGGGTTATTGGTCTATTTAAATAGTTTATGTGGTCTTGATTTAACTTAGGTATGTGGTACCTATCCAGAAAGTTGTCTATTCTTTTTGATTTTCCAATTTTGTGGAGTACAGGATTTTTGAAGTATGACCTGATGATTCTCTGGATTTTCTCATTGTCAAGTTGTTATGTCTACTTTTTCATTTCTGATTTTGTTAATGTAGATATTCTCTCTCTGCCTTTTAGTTAGTTTGAATAACGATTTGTCTATCTTGTTGATTTTCTCAAAGAACCAACTCTTTGTTTCATTGATTCTTTGTAGTATTATCTTTGTTTCTATTTTATGATTTCAGTTCTCAATTATTTCTTGCTGTCTACTCCTCCTGGGTGAGTTTGCTTCTTTTTGTTCTAGAGCTTTCAGGTGTGCTGTTAAGTTGCTAGTGTGAGAATTCTCCAACTTCTTTATGTAGGCATTTAGCACTATGAACTTTCCTCTTAGTACTGCTTTCATAGTGTCCCATAAGTTTGGATATGTTGTACATTCATTTTCATTGAATTCTAGGAAGTCTTTAATTTCTTTATTTGTTCGTTGACCCAGTGGTGATTCAGTTGAGCACTGTTCAGTTTCCATGAGTTTGTAGGCTTTCTGCAATTAGTGTTGTTGTCGAATTCTATCTTTAAAGCATGGTGGTCCAATAAAATACAGGAGGTTATTCCAGTTTTTTTGTATCTGTTGAGATTTGGTTTGTGACAGAGTATTTGGTCAATTTTAGAGAAAGTTCCATGGGGTGCTTAGAAGATGATATATCCTCTTGTGTTTGGGTGGAATGTTCTGTAGAAGTCTGTTAAGTCCATTTGAGTCATTACATTTGTTAGTTCCCTTATTCTCTGTTAAGTTTCTGTCTGGCAGACCTGTCCATTGGTGAGAGTGGGGAGTTGAAGTCTCCCACTACTAGTGTGAGGTTTAAGCTTTAGTAATGTTTCTTTTACATACGTGGGTACCCTTATATTTGGGGCATAAATGTTCAGAATTGAGACTTCATCTTGATGGATTTTTCCTGTGATGAATATGTAATTTACTCTGAGGTAGTGTCTGTCTTTGATGTGTGTTTCTTGTATGCAGCAGGGTAGATTCTATTTTCATATCCATTCTGTTAGCCTATGTCTTTTTATAAGCAAATTGAGTCCATTGATATTAAGGGATGTTAATGACCAGTGATTTTTAATTATGTTATTTTTTGGTGGTAATGTTGTGTGTTTCCATTCTTTGGGATTTGTTGGTGTGGGATTATCAATTACCTGTGTTTTCATGGGTGCATCTAACTTCCTTGGGTTGGAGTTTTCCTTCTAGTGCTTTCTGTTTGTGGACTGGTTTTGGTAGGTATTGTTTAAATCTGGTTTTATCATGGAATATTTTATTTACTCCATCTACAGCAATTGAGAGTTTTGCTGGGTATGAGAGTCTGGGCTGGCATCCATGTTCTCTTAGTGTCTGCATAAAAATATGTCCAGGACCTTCTGGCTTTCAGAGTCTCTATTGAAAAATCAGGTGTTATTCTGATGAGTCTGCCTTTATATGTTACTTGGCCTTTTTCCTTTGCAACTCTTAATATTTTTTCTTTATTCCGTATGTTTAGTGGTTTGATTAGTATGTGGTGAGGGGACTTCTTTTTTGGGCCCAGTCTATTTGGTGTTCTGTAACCTTATATCTTCATAGGCATTTCATTCTTTAGGTTGGGAAAGTTTTCTTCTATGATGTTGTTGAGTATATTTTCTGTGCCTTTGAGTTGGTATTCTTTTTCTTCTTTTATCCCTATTATTCTTAGGTTTGGCCTTTTCATGGTGTGCCAGATTTGCTGAACGTTTTGTAGTATTTTTGGCTATAGTATTTTCTTTGACTGTCGAATCTATTTCTTCTATTGTAGCCTCCATGCTAGAAATTTTCTCTTCAATGTCTTATAGTCTGTTAGTTATGCTTGCATCTGTAGTTCCTGTTCATTTACTCAGATTTTCTATTTCCATCATTCCCTCAGTCTGCATCTTCTTCATTGTTTCTATTTTGGTTTTCAGGTCTTGAACTGTTTCCTTCACCTGTTTAATTGCTTTTTCTTGGCTTTCTTTAAGGCATTTATTGATTTCTTTCAATTTTGTCTTTTTCTCAATTTCTTTAAGGGAATTTTTGATTTCTTCTTTAGAGACCTCTGTCATTTTCTTAAAATCAGTTTTAACATTGTTTTCCTCTGCTTCTTCTGTGTTCGGGTGCTCTGGTTTTGCTGATGTAGAATCACTAGGTTCTTGTGGTGCCATATTGCTCTTTATGTTGTTCAATGTATTCTTGCACTGGCATCTACCCATCTCTTCCTCCAGTTGGTGTAAATGGTGTCTGTGTTCAGGAAGCTACTCTTGGTCCAATCAGAGCTCTTTGTCCAGTAGGAGCTGGCAGAGTCTGTGTCTCAGGGAGCATCTGCAGTCTTGGAGGATGGGTGGGTTTGGGGGGTTGATTGGGCCTTGCAGGTTACAGGGTCTGGTGGGGTGCTGGTCAGGCCTGCCTGCAGAAGTCTTGCCTGCTGGCCTGCAACTGGGGCTGCAATGGGTGGGGTACGGGGGCACTGGTTATGCTCCTGGGCCTAAAGACTAGAGGCTGGGGTGAATGGCTAGGAGAAAAATGACTCTCATCTTTTGGTCCAATTGGAACTGGCAGAGTCTGTGTCTCAGGGTGTAGCTGTGGTCTAGGAGGATGGGTAGGTTTGGCAGATGGATTTTGGCTTGCAGATTACAAGGTCCAGTAGGGGATGGTGGTAACCCTGCTGGCCTGCAACTCATTGTGCCCCAGGCCTAAAGCCTAGAGTCTGGGGTGGACAGCTAGTAGAACAAAGAATCACCTCTTGGTCCAGTCTGAGCTAGTGGAGTCTTATACTCTGTAATGTCTTAAAGTCCTTGAAAATGTAGTTATGTTCCCAGCATACTCATGGTACTACAGAGCATTAACCACAGAAGCATTCATTCTTTGTGTTGCTCTTCTCTGAGTTTCTGTCTCAGAAACAAAGACTGGAATTCTCAACACCCAGGTCTCTGCAGATTCACTGTAGATCTTTCTTTACCATCCAGGGATCTTTGTTCTGCTTCACAGGTGAGCAGGACTGACTAAGCAATGAGACCTGGAAGGTTGCAGGGCCACTGCTCCAGCAGTTCCTGCCACTGTGCTTGTGACTGGTGACTTTTCCAGGACGCCCAGGGCCGCAACTGTGGCTCCAAGAAGTTTTCAGGTCCCCAATACATGCCAGGCAATCCTTACCTAGCTCCAGGAATCTAACAGGGAATGGTCCCTTTACTTGTTTTTAATGGTTTTTCCCCCCAAATTAAGTTTATACATTATGTGTGTGTATGTTTACACACGTGTATATACAAGTATTCACTTACACACATCCATTCCACCGTGCACACATGGAGGTCATAGGGAAGCTTGAAGAAGTCAGTTAGACAATGTTACTCCTGGGGAGTGGAGTAAGGTGGTCAGGCTTTGTAGCAAGTGCCTTTACTCATTGAGCTACATCACTATCTCACCAGCTCCTTCTTCCAAAAAATATATAAATAAATAAATAAAACTTTATATGTGGTTGTAAAATATTTATCAAGTACAGAATTCTAGAGAAGGCCTTGTAGATGATACAAAGTGGGTAAAATAACTGCTCTTTAAAGCACCTAATCAAATTTTGTGATCCAATTGGACTCAGAAATTTAATTCAATGAGGATAATGACAGACACTTTCAAATTGCAGAGGCAGATTTTTAGTCTATCAGTGCAGATGCTGAGAGTGTGTGACCCACACTAGTGACTATGTGTTTCTCAGAGGAAAAAAAATTCCTCATGAGCCTTCATAGCTAAGATTAAGGTGCAAATGATTATTTCATGCAGCAATGGTAGGAAAGGAAATATTAGGTCTAACATACAATAGACTTACCTTTGAAACATCTCATACCTTGTCTTCCACTAAAATGACAAATGTCTGAAATGTTTCTATCATATGACACCATGAAACAGCAAACTAATTATGTAAGGCTGCAAAATGAACATTCTTTGATATATAGTTAGAAAATAAATATATTGCTCAAGGGGTGTTCTTTCAGGATTTTAGGTTATGGAATTACGTGAACTCCTTTTCCTGTTATTCAAAGTTTCTGTAAAAAGGCATATGTCTGTTAGAGTTAAAATGCTAGAATTCCCTGAAATCAAAATCAGGGGTTTTCCCACATTAAGAATCTATAGATGAGTCCCAGAGTCATATATTATGTCAGATATTCATCTATGCATACATGTATTTATGAGCTGATTTATTCATATAGCCCTTTCTGAAAAACTACCAAGTTGTTAATCAACCAGATTATGTTAATACAATGGGATTTTAGCTCTGAGGACCCTACCAACTAATGAGGGAAAATAACATGTTTATACACAAACACTGAGATTTATTAAGTGTAACATTTACATACCCCTTTAAGCCCTGGCACATGTTTTCAGTTTCTAAGTCTCACAATTCTCATCTGAGTGAAGGCAATGATGGTAGATTTTTGATATAACATAGAGATGGAGAATGTCAGCACTGGATAGATTTTAGCCCACTCCCTTGTCTTCATTATGAGTGTATGGTTAGTTGTTCTGCATGCAAGGAACTGTGCTGAAGGGCTCTGACTGGATTATTTCATTAAACATTCACAATCACAGACTGGTGGGGAGCACATTGGAAATAGCTCACATTTTACGGATGTGGAAATTAGACTGTAGAGATGCGAAATACACGAACTCAAGGTCATGCAGCCAGTTAACACTCGAATCTCACTTCTCTTCCAAATGACTCTAGGGCCTAAGCTGCCAACTGCTGGGCTCTTTTCTCCCTCTCCTGGAATCGTTCCTCTGCTAGCTATTTTCAACAGGACATTTATCACTCTAAATTTCATTGACTGAAACTCAATGACCTGCGGCAAACATCATTCTAAGGAACAATATTTGCACAATTTTCATATCTTAATGCAGCAACTTGAGCTTCCATTGAGATTTAAATCCCTAATGAAATTTCCTTGTCAAAATTCTTGCTGAAGAATTGTTTAATTTGCAGCTCATGATCCCTTCAGAGTGGCTTCATGCCCTGGAAATAAGTGTTCCTCCAATACCCTCCATGCTTACCCTCCCCATCCTTTCTCTCCATCTCTTCTTCTGATTCCTCCTTTCTTTCAACTAGATCCTTGCATCTAGACCAAAATCCTATGATGGGGTTTGAATCTCCTGTTCTTTTTTCTCCCCTAGGTAATGTGAAGTTGGTCAGAAGTGGGTACCCTTGACTGTATATTTTGAAAAATCACATTACTTTGCATGTACTTGGGAAAATGAGGCAAAAATATCACCAGAGGAGCTACAGTGGCTGCTATGATAAGTATCTGGGCCCTAAAATGTGCTAAAAAGAACCTATATGATAAATTCACACTGAGCTCATATGCATATAATAACCTTATAAAGTGTTTGGAAGTCTGATTTAAAACAAAACCTAATATAGGCCGCTGCTTTTCTTAATGGATTTACTGTCACATCACCAGGGGTTTATTCCAAGGCAGGATGGTGGTAAGAGAAATGAACTTTTGTTAGGATCAGAGGAAGTGACTTTATGTGAAGAAGCCAGAACTAGTATATGTGGCCTCTTAGATCATGTATGTCAGCCCCTGTCTCCTGCTGCTTTAAGCCTTCCCATGGAAACAGCCATCAACTTCCTGAGCCTTCTTAAACATTTCTAATGTAGTTGTTGTTTATTCTCTACAAACAGTGGGTCAGCCTATAGATTCTGCCTCTGTTTCATTTCTTCTTTTGATCACCTTTAGCGGCTGATGTAGAACATCATCCTCAGTCTTGAAGTGAGAAGGAACTAAAGAGTTATGAGCTAGCTATGGTTTGAGAAGATATGCATATGGCACCCAGATTCTCACTAGGACCTTGTAGAATGAGACTGATCCATGGACTAGATTCCCAGCAGAATCAGAGAAAGTGGGTGAGAGTTTAGAGAAGATGCCATTTTGAAGTTAGGGACCTTATCACTTAAAAGTCATTCTAAACTCTTTGTGCCTTTTGTCTCCCCACTATCTAATGCCCAGTGTTTGCATGGCCAAGTCAACAGATAACAAATCTGCAAGCCTGAGATTTGGCCAGCATGTGACCCACCTTTAACTCCTAGAGTTATGCAATGTCTATGATAACAACATAGAAAACAATATTCACCTCTGGTCCATATTATTACCAGAGATTTGGGAACTCCAACTTAGTATGTCATATGCTACTAAGAAAACTGAGTTCCCTGCTCAAGATACTAAATTTTATTAATAAAATAATTTAAAATTGACTCAGAAGGAATTTAAAACAATTATATTAGCTTAAAGGAAAAATTATAGGACATCTATAAATCTTAGCAGCTTCCAGAGGAGTAAGATGAAGACAGGGAAGAGAGAAACTATGCCAATTTTAAACAGCCACATGATGGAAGGGGAGAGAAGAAATAGCTTCAGAGAAAAAGAGTGAGAAAGCCCCAAGTGTCCAAGACATCATGTCTATGCTATGGAGGATATACAGAAGAAAGTAATTGAAATAAAGAGAAAGGTAACTTAAGACTTAAAATGGAAAGTTAAGACTCACAAAAATATGTAGACCCTAGCATAACTAGCTCCACAAAGTGTAAAATGTAGGATTTCTGGGAAGGAAAAATACAGTTATCTGATTAAAGTGTTAATTATTCCTCCCATCATTTTAGCATGGCTTTAGGTGAGTCAGCCTTCCTGAGTTGTGGTCTCTTGCTCTTGACCAGGTGATTTGTAGTCCAGCTAGATTAACCCTTAGGTTTGGGATAGCTTGGGCTGTGATATCTCCAACCAGTCCAGAGACAGAGCTTAGAGTGTCTATTGCTTTGAACAGAGGAAGTAGATTTTTCCTTAATGGGCAACAAGGCCTTAATCAAGACTATTATAACATTTTCCTTCTTGAACAGGTAACCCCCAAACCATTTATGAGATGGGCTACAATTAGAGAATTGGTACAACCTTTTTCACCATGAAAAATCTAGAGATTCAACTCTAAAGCTGTTCACACAAAGGGATTGTTGTCTTGACTAGAGTTACACCCCACCTCCACTCGTGTATAGCTTCCAAGTAAGGGTGCTCATTTAGTAGGAGATAAGAAACCAGAGCTCCCTTCTGACATTCTTAGGTAAAGAAATGAGGACATTCCTGAATGCTGCTTTCTGGGTCTCTGCCCAGTGCTATCTGTCCAATGTATATCTCCTGAGCTGACCAATATGTGTGAATATTATCTTATTCTGAGGTATTTAGACTTGAATCCAGGCTTTCTAGGAGATCACCTATAAAATGCCAGGAGCCTAATCTGAATTCAGTTTTAGGGAAACTGTTGTAAAAGAGTATTGGAGGTTATATTTTCCATCATTCTTCCAAGCTGGCCCTGGATCCCTCAGCTTCCTAGGAATATTCACTTCAAGGATCCAAAAGGAAATCCACCCTGCATGTAGGTTGATAGTCCAAAGAGGACAGGGCAGAAAATGACCAGTGACCAAGATCCTACTTCCAAACGATCCTTGGAGACAGTGGGTCAGCAAAGCACTGTGCCCTTTCTTGTGTGCCAGGAAGACCATGAGATAGTCACTTTCCAGGATGCAAGCCACAAGGTTCAAGCATGGTGTGCTTCTCTGGTGGACACAGTCATAAGAAGAGAGAAGAAAATTTGAAAAGAGCCTGGAAGATCCAATTTTGGGACAGAGAGCCCAGACAAGAGTTTTATACACAAACTCAGTGTGTGCTTTTAAACATACTAGAAGTCATCTCCAGAGGAACCATGCTCTGTATTCCTGGCCTTAACAGTCAGGAGGCATTGTACATAGAAATATATGTACTGTGTGTCCAGTATTTCACAGGAGAAAACAACAAAAGTTGTTTGAATTGAGAGCGAGGTAGTATTGCTTGCAGTCTCATGATTATAAGCTCTTTTCGATATGGTCTTGACCAAATTATAGTGCAACTGAGCAATGGTTTCTGAATTTTTAAAATTATCTCCTGTTTATTAAAAGAAGGTGACATCTCTTGATGCTGAGCATACTGTCCTTGTTCATGATTCAGAAATGTCATCCAATCTGCAGCGAAAATAATACATGACCGTATTCATTCATTCATTCGTTCATTCATTCCTTAAGTAATGAAGCACACATGATACACACTATAAACAGATCCTTTTGTTTTCATGTACACAAGTGGCTATAGCCAAATACCACAAACCTGGTGACTTACTATCAGGAGCAAATTGTTTCTCACTTTTCTGGGTACTAGGACATCTCAAGGTCAAGATACTTCAGATTCAGCATCAGGTATCTTATGTAGTAAATAGTGCCTCATGAGTCTAGAGCCTCATTCTAAGGATGCAAATCCCACAAGGAGCTGATCTCTCACTAAAGTCCTTTTCTTACTGATTTAGAGGTTAGGTTTCAGGATAGGAATTTGGTGAGGATACCACAATTACCACCAGTAAGCTCAGACTAGTACATATCAACTAACCTCAAGAATCTCTAATTTCATAGAGGATACTGTTGAAAAATACAAAAACAAGTAATAATAAAAGTACACAAAAAGGCATGGAAGTTTCAGGAATGAAAAGACTAATTCTCCCTTTCTGACCAGTCATTAGTTGCTTGTAGTTCTTTTTCTAGGGGTTGGTCTCATTGAGATTTCTTCTTCCCATGTTGCCCTGTATGTTAGTGTTGTCATTGTTGAACTCTTGCTTAGGCAGCCATACTGTTGAGGTATCATGGGTAAAGCTTCCCTATCATTCTAGGAGACACAATCTCAGAGCAGACATTTTGATCCCCTGACTGTTACAATCTTTGAACCTCCTCTTCCTCAGTGTTCTAAAAGCCTTAGGCACAGAAATTCTGTTGTAGGTAGAATCTTTCAGGCTGTGTAACCCAGTTGTCCTCTGTATTTTGATCAGTCATGGTTTCCTGGGATAGGTACTATCTGTTGCAAGGAGAAGCTGTGATAAAAGGTGAAAAGCACAATTATCTGTGGGTATCATTCTTGTACTTATTAGAAAGTTGTCCTGCTATGTAAGCATATTTAAATAAAACTCACACACACAAAAAAATCACATCTATACTGAACAGGTGCAGATATCTTCTTACTCCCTAAATAATACATGACAAATACTGACACAGCATTTGTTCTGTATCAGGATTTATAACTAATGCAGAAATTAATAAAGTACACTGATAGGGTGCATATGAATACTTCACTGTTGTATATTGGGCACATGAGCATCCACACATTGGATATCTGAGGGGAATCCTATAGCCAACCTTCCCTGGGTAAGGACTGTATTTGGCTTATTAATAAGATTATTATTAATATCTTATTAAGAAGATGGGGGACCTCTTTCTAGATTTCTGCAAAAATGTAGATTATTCCATTCCACAGTCTTAATTTTTGTTTTTCTCCATTTAAAACAAAAATTATGACAAAGACTGTTTTATCGGTATTCTAAAAATGCTTCTGGCTGATGCATCCAAATGCTGTGTCTACAAGCAATGGAAGGATAAATTATGGAAAAATTTAGCCAAAACTTTCTAATATTAAAAGTAATGAAATGACTATAGGGCTTGGGAATGACATCAGTGGTTAAGAGCAATTGCTGCCCCTGAGGATGACCTGGGTTTGATTACCAGCACCTACATGGCTTTCTGTAACTCCTGTTGTAGGGAATCTGATACCCTCTTCTGACCTCTGTGATCACCAGACTTGTATATGGTGTATATACATTCATACACATAAAAAAGTAAATAAATTTTAAAATAAAGAAATAACTGCAAAGCAAAATCTGTCCACACCCAGTGGAGTCTGTGCCATCTAATAATATATTGTTCCTTCCACTCACGGCATTTGTGTTCCTTTCTATTTACCTGGTTAATATAAATTTCAAAAGCACACTAGTTATGCTCTATGTCAGATACAGGAGTAACTATAGTGGTGTCATCTATGCTAATTAGTCTTTCCTAAATGTGCTGTGTATTTCTTGTCTATTCCCAGGAGCTGCTGTGTTTTGGAGATGAACAATAGCATGGCTGGTTCATGTGGATGCTCTCTCGTATGGTGTTCAGAGATCAAGTGCCCTAAGCTGTGTACATTCCATCCTCCTTCCCCCAGAGCTGCTTTAATAGATGATGGGAGTGCAGTCTCACTCTTGTGTGACTGACATGAATTGAAATAGTTTGTGCTCTTACCATCTTTCTTTCTAATTTGATATGACCCCTTTCAGTTTTTATATAGTTTTAAAAACCTGGACACACAAATTGTAAACAGCTTCTTACACTGAAGATTTTAAAAGGGAGCACAGAAAAGTTTAAAAGTCAACTGTAGTGTTGACAAGAATCAGAGATGCAAACATGAGTTTTCTCTTAAATGCAGGGCCATATTTAAAATTCTAACAGAAGCACTTTGGTCAACAGTGACTTGTATGTTCTAAATATGATGCTAAACTTATGTTTATATTTCCTCATTTATTACCAAGCCTTAATTATTGCAATTTTATTGTGGAGGAAACTGAAATTAGGATACATTAATTAACCCACCCAAATTATGGGTTTCTAGGAATTTTAAAAATCTGTACATTCTATACTTCAGCCTTCTAAGTGTTTTCTGATACAGGAGTCAATGAATTTTTTTTTTTTATAAAGGGCAACTTTCAAATTTTTTACTTTTATTCTTTCATGAGTAATCAAGAATAAGACCTTCAGTTTTATTTGATTTTAAATTTATTTTAACATGAACAGAAGCATAAAAGTACAGAAATGGCAGGGTGGTGGTGGTGCACACCTTTAATCCCAACACTCAGGAGGTAGAGCCAGGAGGATCTCTGTGAGTTTGAGGCCAGCCTGGACTACAGAGCAAGATCCAGGACAGGCACCAAAACTACAAAGAGAAACCCTGTCTTGAAAATCAAAACAAACAAACAAGCAAACAAAAGTACAGAAATGTATGAATTTGAATGTAATAGATGATGTAAACATTGGGCTGAACATTGCTCTGCATTCATTGTGATATGATGTGAAAACCTTCACACTGTTTTTTCTATGTTTATAAAAAATATATCCCATTATTGTTATTTGTACTTACTCTACTGAATATAGTACATCAAAGTATCTCTAGCCCCTATACTGATAACTCAGTGCCCATTGACCACCATCTCCAACACCTTCATACCTTTGTTGATGGTCTCTAGATAACTCCATTCAATTCTTTAATTCTATGAGATCAACTTCTTTAGATTCCACATCTGAGTAAGATAGTATGGTACTTGTTATTTTGTGCCTAACCAGTTTCCCCTAAAGCAGTTGCCTCTCATTCCGTGCTTGGACTAAATTCCCATCAATAGTCGGCAAGGTTCCTCTCTTCTCTACAACTTCACTGAGAATTTTAATTTATTTGTTGTTTTGGGAAAGCCATTCTTACAAGAATTGGGTGGTACCTCATAGTGATTTTGCCTTTCCATTTAGTCATATTGGACATTTTGTCGATGTACCTGTTGATTATTTACACACCTTCTGAGAAATGTCTAGGTAGCTCTCTTGTCTACCTGGAATGTGATTGTCTTTTGCTATAGTTCCTTGTATGTTTTGAATATTAACCACCTATCAGAGACACAGTATACAAACACTTTCTCCATTTAATATATTGTCTCCTTGCTCTGATGATTGGATAGGTTATATGTGCTATGTGTAGGTTGAGGGATAAATGTGTATAGATACATCAGTACCCAACTGTGCAATCTAGAAGCCAACCTTAGGTGCCATGCCACAGGCACTGTCAACCTTGTTCTTGTAAATCAAGGTCTAGAAATCTCTAATTATGCTGAGCTAGCCAGCAAACATGTTCCAAGGAATCTTACTGTCTCTACCTCTACAGTTCTTGGATTATAATTGCACACCACTATCCCTGAAATTTTTTATATGTGTGTTGGCGACCCAATCTCAGATTCTCAAGCTTTGCACAGTAAGCATGTTAACAACTAAACCAACCTTCAACTCAATTGGATAGGTTTTAATTATTGCATTGCTAGACATCTCTGTTGTTTCCATTTTCTTTGGAATCCTGGAAACTTCACTTCCTTTAGTGGAAGTTTTGTGGGAATATTAATGTGGTTTTGATTGAAGACAAATACATAGTTTTCACTGTCACTTAAACCACAAGGAGATAGTCAGAATTATGATTTTTCCTCATTTCTTGTCTTTCCAACAAAGATCTGTGATTATAGCTGTAGGAAATTTCCAAATATAGATATCACCCATTGCAGTGGTTTAGAGATGAACTCCAGACCCACTATAACTGTTTTGTAGCTAAGTTTTAAATATTGATCCTCCATTAAGCAGGAACAATGAGAAACACAAAGCCCTACTAAACATTTATGCCATACAAATACTTTCAGATACAAGTAATAACTATGGAGAACTTATTCCAGCTTATGTAAGAACTAAGGGCAATTCATGTATGGTCTATGTGTTCAGAAAATTCAGTACATCTTTGAAAGATAAAATTATAACTACCACACCCATTTTTATTTTGGGGGGGCACAAAGAGAGTGACAGAGAGTGTGTGTATCAGTCTCGAGGCATAGCTATTGATGGATTCAACCTTTCTATCCTCCAACCTCAGGCTTCCTAGTGCTTGTATTACATGTATCACACTACACCTGACACCACTTATGTTTTAACTGTACATATATAAGATGCATATGGTAAAATTGAGATAATGAGAACTCCGACAACTTGTGATAGGATATAAGACCTACATGGAAACCTGCAGTACATTCTGACACGTTTTACAAAACATAATTTGAGATGAATATTCAGCTCTAAATGAAATCCTTGCACTGTTTCTACAGTATTTTTGTTAGCATTTATCAGTCTATCTAGTGGATTTCTCTCTGGAAATTCATAAGCAATTAGACTGTTGAGAAGTGGAATATAGATTCTGTAGAAAGACAGAGAATCTGGGATTTGCCCACTGCAGGGGCCCATGTGTTTGATGTTACCCTCTTATCAGGCATTGAAGTAACTTTGAATGACTGAAAGAGAATTGTCCAATGGAAAAAGCTTTGCTGGATCTCATTTTAAGATGTCGTTTTTTTTTTCTGTCTACTTCAGAAGCTATCTAACATCTACCAAGTGCCTATCAGTTTGCTAAATATTAAAATTAACAGAATTTCAAATGTGGTGGTGCACACCTTTAATCCCCAAAGCTGGGAGGCAAAAGTAGGGAGATCTCTATGAGTTTGGGACTAGCCTGTCTACATAGTGATTTCCAAGATAGCCAGAGCTACATAGTGAGATCCTGTTTCAAGAAAACCAAATAAATAAATAATGAATATAATAAAACAAAATTAACAGAGTGACATTTTTAAAAAATTAAATCCTATTTTTCATTTTAGGAGAGTAGTTCTTAAAAAGAGTAGAACATGGTTCTTCAAAGAGTGAATACATGGTTCAGCAGTATAAGGGTGTTCGTAGTGAGTATGCTCCTCTTCCAAAGAAAATATGAAAGACAAGAAAATAAAACAACATATGTTGTCACATCTGCCACCATCCAGTGACATTTGTGCAGAGAATCAGTGCTCTGTTCGTGGAAGAATCATCCCAAGTAACCCCTCAACCTTTCACAAGCACTGAAGAAGTTTTAACATTTCCAAAGTGTTAGTCAAAACCTTGTTCCACCAGCTTTGACAGTCTGAATCAGTGATCAATTACACTGTGCCATATATACTATCATTTGCCCCTAAACACATCCTTCTAATTTTCTGCTTTGAGGACATTTGTTTTCTCTAAAGCAATTACACATGTAACTTGAACATAAAAATAAATACAATTTTATTGGAGATGATTCTGTATATATATATATATATATATATATATATATATATATATTAGTATAATGTCAGGAATTAATGATATTTATAGCTTAATATATAATGAGAATAAGCAGAAACACAGCAGGAATATAGGCCTAGGCTGTGATACCCTTAACACTTTGGATGTGTTTTGTTGAGCAGACCACCATCTTTGTACTGATGGAGAAGAACCAAGTGATATCCCTAGATGGGGACTGGAGCCTCTCATGAAAGACACTTTTCTGGAACAGTCTGAGAAGTGTCTGTGATAATTGCAATCTCACTGGACTGTTCATGACACAGGACATCATACAACTACCCACCAAACAGAGTGAAAAAGAGTTGTCTCTCTTCTGAATGTGTCCCAGTTTTCAAGATTTCCAGAAATAGACTTTGAATTAAGTTGGCTCTGTCCTCCCTTCTTATAAATGTGCCTTTCATTATTCTGCCTATGTGCAAGTTACCATTTCTTTTGATGGAATTACTTGGCCCCCATAGTATTCCTGTAACAGTTTGTGCGTTCTCCTAAAATGCTCAACATAGGAACCATATGACTTGACATTTGGTATCTATCTAACACTATATGTTAGAACTTGTCATCTCATTTCATCTTTACCTCTCTCAAAACAAACAAACAGTCAAACAAAACAAAACAGAACCACACTGAGACCAATATTAATGCTTCCAATTTTCAGATGAGAGATTGAGTGGTACTTTCAGGCAAGACTTAGGCAATAGCTTCATTTGTAGCTGTGTCAATACAGGTTTGGGAAGATATGATTCTTTTGTTTTCTGCCAGGGAGGAAGTCAGGGAGTTTCTTAATGATGATTTTTTTTAAACAGGAAAAAATTGGGGATATTAGAAAACATAAATGAAGTAAAAATACTTCTGAGGGGGTAGAAATCATTCTACCACCAATTCTTCACTAGTTGATTCATGCACAGTAAGCCACACATTTTTTTCTACATAACAGTGATGATATATACTTTATTTTTACCTATAGTGACATAATAAACATAGGTATACTATTTCCTTCATTTTCTAATCTCAGTGTTACAATTGCATGAGGAATAAAGGTGAACATTATTTGTTCTTTGTAAACCCAGCTTGCCCTGTGGTGCTAACTGCATCTATGGCTTGCTCATATCGAGCAGAATTTTAAAACATGTTCTTGTACCTTGCTGTTGCACTCAGCATACTCATTGACAGGTCACAGCCTACAGATTTGCTATGTAGTCTTCTTTTTTCCCTAATGGACAATGGTTTTCCAGCTTTAAAGTCCTCTAAGGAAGGAGGTTAGAATTCAATTTTAGGTCAAATTTCTCTCAAGTAAAAGGCCATGATCCATTGGCTAGTGTGGAAAAAGAATACTCTCTGTGTTGCACAAAGGAACACACAAATAAGTGAAAGCAGCTGCAAGGCAATGCCTTGTTCCAAAAAGGGCATAGTGGACCCCAACTGGCCTCGGAAGTTTGCATGGCCCAGAAGGTAAATTGAGGTAGTAACTGTTTCATCCCTTTGGTGGCAGGTTGACTTCACATCCTAATGTTGGCTAATTGGTGAAATGAGGAAGGAGAAGTTTCAGGAAACATAGGCTATTGTCAGGCAAGCTATCTCTGATACAGTATATAAAATAATGTCTCTCACACTGGGAACCCAAACCCTCATGTAGATACATGACTTATGTGTTAGGTGCTTTACTTGTTACTATGACAAAATACCCGACAGAAACAGCTGAACAGTAGCAGCTTATGTTGGTGCACAGTTTCAGCGTTTCTCATCATTTAGGGAAGACTTGGCAGAGTTTATGGTGGTGAGTGTGGCCCAGTTTATGTTGGTGCCAGTGCGAGGTACCTACTCACTATGACAGCAAATCAGGGAGCTGAGAAGGGATGAAAAATAGATATAATCCTTAAAGTTCTATCCTGGTGGCCTATTCCTGGTGGTTCTATTCCTAGTGGCCTACACATGAATGCCAGGCCCCATGGCCCAACTACTAATGGATGCTCTGGACATTCAAAAAAATCACTTCTCATCTATAGAAAATATGTTCCAGATGGCAGCTTCATTGTTCTTTCTTTGTGTCAGTTTTTAGTAACTGCATTCTAACATTGCCAAAGTAAATCCTGCCTGGGTTTCCTCTTGCCCTGTAATACCACGCCCTCTCCCCTACCCATCTACATTCATTCAGATCATTCTGCTGTCTTTTTCATGATTCTTCTTCAAGGTGTTGGGGATTTTAGTGCTTCTGAATCTGTGTGTCCAAATCTGTGTGATCCTCTGATGTTACTAAAATAATACAGTTCTAGTAACTTGAGAGTGAAATAACCAACTATGGAAAGTGGGCGACTCAGAAGCAAGTGCCTGATTGGTCATCTGACTCTTAGGCCCTACTCCTAGATTATTTTGTTTTTGTGGGGGAGGTTGGCAAGGGCAGTGGATGGGGAGATAAGTGGGATTGGAATGCATGATGTGAAAGCCACAAAGAATCAATAAATGTTAAAAAAATAAATTATTGATGGTGTTAAACTTTTTTATGTTTTAGGCTGGTATTTTGGTTCCTCAAAAAATTTGGATTAAGCATCTTTTATGCCTCACATGTATTGTCAGAGAATCGAGCAACTATTGTATTTATAGCCTTTTTCTGCATTCTGTTGTCAGTTACACAGTACTATAGATGGCATCGGTTTTAATGAGAGACAGAGAGAGAGAGAGAGAGAGAGAGAGAGAGAGAGAGAGAGAGAGAGAGAGAGAGAGAGAGAGAAGAGAGGGGAGAGATTTTGGCTAACGTACCCGGCTCAAGCCCTAGAACTTGCATCTGGTGATGGCCTTCTTGCTCACAGAGTTCTAGGGTTGTGCAGACCATTGGTCAGTGAGAGGAAGGAGTGTGGATATATAGGCTAAAGTCTGCTGATTGTTTCCTTTCATGGAACGACCAGGATTCAGTTCTGAGAGCTCTATGCTTATGACATTGCCTGATCTTAGTCAATTACCAAAGGCCCCACTCTAAATGTCACCTCTGGACTAAGTGTGGACCTTTTTAATACTTTAATATTAATACCAAATGTCAAAACACATTTTATAGGGAACAACCTAAAGAAAAAAGCAAGCCATTTTGTTGTTGATTATTTAAAGTTACCAAAGGTTCAAAGACCTTAAATGATCATAAAATTGTAGTGGGAAGAGGAAGCATAAGAGAAAGAAAGCACACATCTGACTGGAATTTTATACAATGCTGTGAGGTACTTCTGAGGAAGGAGTCTGTGGTGATCCAGGCATTATTCAAATTGCACTTTGTAGTTACAGCATGTAATTGCTTTAATATGCTACAATTTATGTGTTGAATGTCTATTTGCTAAGTGTAAAGAATATATAGACAGTATTTATTTTTATAAGATACTAGACTATAAATTCTTCTACCATTTACAAAGAAAATATATAAATCCTGTCTCCACAAAACAAATAAAAATATAGTTACATGAAAATATATTCAGTTAAAAATTACACAAAATATCATGTAAATGAACACCCAAAATGCTATAAGAATACATGAAAGAGAAGTGGGATGGGGATTGTTAGGATATGGTCATTCATTCATTCATTGAACAGCTGTGGTCCAAGCACTGTTCCAACAGACCAACAAAGAATTCCTTGTACATGTGTTGAAATGGAGATATATAGATTGAAAATAGATAGGGAAATAACTAAAAATTGAAAGTGAGATGAATCAGGTAATTCGTGCCCTATCATAAGAGTTTGGATCAGAAAAGCAATGCCATTCTAAGTGGCAGATCTTTTAGGAAAAGAGAATTCCCTGCAGAAAAACCACTCATGACAAGGACCACCTGCATGAGATAAATCTAAAATGTTGGAAATACCCCCATTCTCAGAATTGGTGGCAAAACTCATTAGATGAAGAGTGATGTTAACAGATGATTGTCACCTAATTAAAGAACAATTCAGAGTTTGAAAGCAAGTGCTGCTTTAGAGAATAAGTGGATGCAAGATGCATGGACTTGTCTAAGCAAGTTGGACTTGTGGTCACTTTAGACTAATGGTTTTCAATAGGAAGCCATTTTATCTCCCAGGGGATATTTTGCAATGTCTGAACACTTTTATTTGTTGACCCTACCTGAGAGGACAGTGCTACAGTACCCAGTGGCAGACAGCAATTGTAGAACAACCTGTAACACAAAGGATAGGCCCCAGAAAGAAGAATTATGTGAGTCAAAGTGTCAGTGATGCTGGGGAGGAGGAACTGTGCTTCCAACTGAGGAGGTGAGTTATGTAGATTTTTTTTTTTCAAGTCAGGTTGCAATTCAAAGCCTTTGGAAGCATTTAAGGAAAAGTTGATACATTTCACTTCTGGTCCTATTATACTCCTAGGTCAAATTTAGGGAAAAAAGGACAAGTCAAAAATGGAGAAGGCAGACAGCTTGAGCTCATCGAAGTTGGGAGAAAAGTTAGTTCAGTTGCCTCAAAGGATACTAACAGATGAAGTAATAAGAGAGAGTTTAAGAGAGTGTTGAAACAGACCAATTTTGATTTTGACAAGAGCAGTGTTGCAAAGTTAAGGAAGAAAAGAAGTCCAACTCAGAGCAGTTGAGAGAAGAAACTGGAACCAGTTACTGAAGGAATTCACTGTGTCTGTCGCTCTAAAGAGGACCAAAGAAGATATGTTAGTTGAAGAAGTCAAATACATTTTAGAAGAAAGTCACGTTCCTACATTAAACTAAGTGATATAAACAGAAAAAAAATGTTCATGCAGAAAAGAGAAAAAAAACAACCCCATGTGAAGCTTCAGAGAAGACAATCAGGGGTAGAGAGGTCTTTGGGTTTGATGGTAGGGGGAAGGATGAGACCATAGGCTCTGAGGGGCAGAGGGACACAGGCTTAGTTCATCGTCACAAGATTCTTATTTCTAAGAAAATGCAAGATTTTTTTTTAAATTTTTATTTTGCAATACAATTTAGTTCTACATATCAGCCACGGATTCCCTTGTTCTCCCCCCTCCCGCCCCCCTCACCTTCCCCCCAGCCCACCCCCCATTCCCATCTCCTCCAGGACAAAGCCTTCCCCACAGACTGAGATCAACCTGGTAGACTCAGTCCAACTAATGCCTGCTTCCAAAGGGAGAATCCGTCTTCCCTAACGATGATTCCCCCAAGCACAGGAAGTGTATATTACTCCCTCCAGGCTGGAAGAACAGTGTGGAAGATGAAATGGAAAGAATGAACAGGCTTGTGGTCAAAATGTTGTCTTTGTATGGATATCTCCTAATTCTCTACAATGGATACACAGTATTTAATAATAAATAATAATTAACTATTGTAAAGCTCCAAAAGAATTCCCTCAACTTAATGACAAATGTACCTTATTAGTTGGCTCAATAAACATTGCCTCAAAGATTATAAAAAAAAAAAAGAAAATGCATTAGCACTGAGCTGCATTTCAACCCTTCTTTTCTTTTATATTACTCTGTTATTCTTGCAGTAATCCCTCCATTCTTTATGACTTAGAACAGAGAGCTAAAAGAGCTAATTCCATTACCATACTTCATGTGTGAAAGCAGTGTGTGTGTATGTGTGTGTGTGTGTGTGTGTGTGCGTGCGTGTGCGAGTGTGTGTCTGTGTCTGTGTGATTTTTTTCAAGATGTTCACACAGTAAATATTTTAGGCATTTGAATATTTGAGAAACAGGAATTTGGTAGACAGAAAGGTTTTCATAAACCATTGAAAGAAGAACTCCTAGTTCTTCTAGTTTTTCTGGTAGACTGCATGTATTTAATTTCTTACCAAATAGATTTTCATTTAATTTTTTTATTGAATTTAGATTGTAAATTGTTTTTATTTGCAGGTTTGAGTTTGACTGGTTTCACTTAATATCTTTCTTTCCAGACCTGCAAATTTTTCCAAATTTATTTTCTGTATGTTAATACTATAGAGCAGTGAACTTGGTCAAAACATCACACGTGAATGACAATTATTTCACCCCAAATGGTCTGTCATACCCTAGCTGAAACGAAGTAGCTTTGATTTACTGCAGTTGAGGTGGAAGGAAGATTGCTGAAGGTTACAAGATTGATTCTGCTTTTATTGTCGTATTTGAGGTTGACTTTTATGCCCCAGTAACTTCCCTGAATTTGTGTTTTTCAAGTGTCTGTGATGCTCAGTGTCAGGCAAAGCCTTGAATGACACTCTAAGATGAGGAAGTTTGCTGAACAGCTGGTCAGAAAGCAAATTTGAAAGAGCATTTTAGGACTTAAAAGTCCAACTGAAATTTGTTCTCCTTTTTGCAAATGGTCATATAGCAATTAAAGATATATTTGTATAAGTGCTGAAATATAAAAGGAAGTATCTCTAGACAGAAAGAAATATCTCAGTGAATACAAATTGCCCCTTCAATAATAAGAAAATTTAACAACCATGGCTAGCTAGGTGATTACTCACTTACAAGGTAGGGTAAAGTTCAGTTTCATCTCTGTGTTCACATTAAAAACCCATGGAAGCAAATTGTCACAATTCCAGCATTTTAAGGCATGGGCATCTGTAGTTCTTGATTGCCCTCTTTCTTCACCTCACTGAAGAAGGTCAGATGAGCAATCTATAGATGTCCACTTTTCCTTCACCAAATAAAACTTGTAGCACGTGAAAAATGGAACAGCACAGGAAATATTTCAGCATGAGAAACTAGTGGAATACTAACTTTAATGCACTGTATGTGCACAGACAGAGTATGAAATAATCATGTATGCTGACTTTGGTAAAGGGCTCCCTATTTAGTTCTGTGAGTGTAAGGGGAAAAAGTAAAGCAGTATAGTGGTAAATGAAAGCAATCACAGCCACCTCAATCCAGCAAGATTAGCATCAGTAACAATAATAGGAATAAATGAAAATAGAATAAGTCATGAAGCCAGAAGTATGTTATGTGTTATATTAATAATCCCTCAGGTACCAGAATGACCACAGCACTTTATCCTGTGCACAGAGCTCTTGGCATAAGTGGTAGATACATGTAGAAGGGGGCACAAATGATGGTACCCAAGGCCATGTTACAATGTATAGACATGAGTTCTTGAGAGAAAGTGACTAAGTAGACATTCCAACTCTTGTTGATAAAATCTCCTTAATATATCCATATCACTTAAAAATGGAACAATCTGTTCTTGAAAGAGAGGAGAAAAGAAAGAAGAGAAGAAGGAACATAGAAGAACAAATATTTAATAAAATCTCCTTGGAATTGTATCTGAGGATTAGGACATGAATTTTGACCTTAACACCCTAAGTCCAAATGGATGCCAGTACGTTAAACAAGTTCTAGAATAAACCACGCAATGCCCATTGTTATACCACCTGTTGGAGGGGCTTTCCTGGCTCACCCATAAATGTCTTACTGTGCTTTGCAGTTGGAAGATAAATCCAGAATGGAAACCTCAGGGGTGGGCTGAAACGTGACATATAAATTGCTCCCAATCTCAGCTAAGAAAACATTCCAATAGAGGCAAATCAGGAAACTTCCTATAGTGATTTCCCATAGAAAGTAAGAACATACGTGGGGCCTGTCTTTCCAGATGACAAGGATCTCCCAGAACAATTCATGGCAAAACAAGAAAAGTAAAATAAAATCATTTTATTCTTATATTCACTGAGTTAAGTGGCCCAGATGCAAAAATCAATGCAGAACACAGCACAGAAGTAATATGAATTAAAATTAGGTTAAAATAACTAATATCATGTGGTAAGAAGGAGAAAAAATCCCTCATAATTTATAGTAAATCATGAAGAAGGTGAAATACTTTCCTAAAATCTCACCTAAATACTGGAGTCTAGCCAGTGTAAGGAAAGAACAGGAAAGGAAATAGGATTGCAAGCTAAAGTTCATCTTACTTTCCTTTTCAGAGGGTATGAGGTATCTGTAGTGGAAGTAAGAAAAGACACTAGCCATTAAAATGGAGAGAAGAAAAATTATCAGCCTGTGCAATCTCATCAATTTTCAGTGAGAGGTAGTTAGAAAACAGAATTCTAACATATATTTCTGTGAGAGACATAGTATATAGCTCTGTTTTTATTGAACATACATGGAAATAGCATGCACAAGTAAATGTTCACTATAAATATAAGCATATATCTGATGGAAATTTATGAGCAATTATCTAAAACAGGCAAAAATTCTATTCCCAATAGCTTTAGATGTTATACAATGCAGTTTTTCAAATTCAGGATTAATGAAAACTATCACAACTCACATGAAAATTTTTACAAGTAGCATTAGGTAAAATGAGTACCTACATGAAAATAATTAGATATATTTCATATTTAAGGAACAAAGCTCTCAGATAAAATATCAAATACAAAAACAAAGCATTAAATAATGAAAGTAAATTATAAATTAAAAACATAAAGTTAAATTAATTTCCATTCCTCAACTTCAAATCATTTTTATAACAAAAAATTTTAAATGTGAGAAATATTTTAAATTAATTATAATAAAGGAACAATATTTTCAGAGAAGTAAAACATTTTAATTTACAGTCTATAATCATAGCTAAAAAAAAATTAAAAGCAAAGATGGATGAACAAAAGCCGACCCAAATTCTTTCAGATGAAATCAATCATGGAAAACTTCCAAGCAGTCAGTGGCTTAAGTTGGAAATTCAATGAAACAAATGAAAGCTCTCTCAGAAATCACTAGCAAGTGACCATCCTCCATTAGAAATTGTGTGGGAAAAGTACTTAGACAATGTGCCATGTCAAGGTTAGAAAGAGAACAATAGAAATAATTTTAGGGAGACAATTAAAAAGTCAAACACTTTTGAAAAGGGAAAATCAGTGAATTGTGTCAAGCAATAAGGAAGTCATGTTTTGGTTATACATTTTCTAGTGATGGAGAGAAATAAGGAATATTATAACTCTCATTATATATTCAAATATCTCAAAGTAAAAGGAAGATGTCGAGCTGAAGATTTAAACAGAGTTTAAATTCAGTCATGAATGGGGAAAATGGAATAGAATAGTTTCAAGAGATTGAACATTTAAAATACCAAGTAAAGATTTGTGGAAACTTTACCACTGGACCCCAACATTTTTACAAAAATTCCTTGTCGTTTCATTTAATTTGAAGCTTAGGAAACAGGTTGGAAGCTCAAGGCATTTTAAAAGGCTAACAGTGAAATATTAAATCTGACATTGATAGCAAAAACTTAAAAATAGAATTCAGTCTCACATATCGGCAGAAATGAAATGATATGGCAAACAGTCCATACACACACACACACACACACACACACACACACACACACACACACCTGAGTTTAAGGCATGAAAACTCTTCCTTTATGTCTCCAAATACTGTCCTCTGCAAGTAACTGGAAAGATTTTATTGAGTAAATGCTTCCCCATGCTAAGATCTTCCATATTAATCAAGCTGTTGTTTAGTCATATACGGTCCTATCAGCTGATCAATCTTATTGCACTTGGCTATTTTTTATTAATCTGTTGGGGTTTTTTTTAGTTCCCTGCTTCTTTAAATCCCCTTATTTTCTAAGTTGTTCTTAAAGAACTGATATTTTAAACATTAATTACATTTTGAATTAATACCACGATAAGTGCATGTTTTTATGAATACTTAAAATTCAGCATTGCTTTAAAATGTTTTCCTTCTGTAAAAGCAATGCAAAGTCAGCACAATGTAGGGTTTAAAATGCGAGCTAGTAGACTGGCAAGATGGTTCGGGGGATAAAGGTGCTTGCTGCCAAGCCTGAAGACCTAAGTTTGATCCAGGAAAGTGTCAATTCCTTCAAGCTGTCTCCTGACCTCCACATGTGCACCATGACAAGTGTGTGTGCCTATAAGATAAACAAATGAAATAAAGCAAATCAGGTTTTGAGCTAGTATAAGATAGGCATAGAAAGTTTTCTTAAAACTATACAATTAGTTTTGGTCTGTTTGAGAAAGAATGGGAAGGAAGAAGAGAGACGAGATTGATTGGCAAAAACGGAAGTTTCTGCTATGCAATTCATGGTCTGAAAATCATGACATAAATTAACTTAAACTCTATTCAATACCAAGTTACCATAGTGGAAGAAATGCTTGACCAGTAGTTTAATACACTTTGAATTTTTTTTTCATTTGAAGAATATATGTCTTAAAATTCATGAAATAAACACATAAAAAGAAATAGTTGATAAGTTAGAAAATTAAAGATTAATAATAGCTTTAAGATAGCAAAAATAATACACTATTTACTATTAGGCAAAATATCTAATCACAATTAAATGAAACAACAAAACACAATTATTTTTCTCATAATTATGTGAAACTTTAAAGTATTGGAGATTTATATATGATACAACACAAAATTAGTACTGGAACCTAAACATTTGTAAATATGATCTTGATGGTTGGTAAGTGTAATATATGTGTGCTAATACATATGCCTTACATACAAAACACTCTACAAGGCTGGTTGGCTAATTAGAACTTCAGTGATTGTGGAGGTTTGGACTGTTGTAGGTCCCAATTACCCTCAGCTATCTTATCCTCCCATGCAGATACTTACGGTCACCTCTGTGTTTAACTAACATCCTTGTGACTCTTAGGTAAATCCATTTGGGATGTACAAGCAGAACCATGGCTTTGCTTTAACCCACCTACCTGGTATTTTCACCAGTGTTTCTGAAAACTGCTTTGATTTATGACTTATATTATTCAGTGGCCATAAAAGCCCCATGAAACTGTTACCACTTTGTAACATGGTATTTGGAGTAGCCTGAATCAGTATTTCTGGGCTGTCATACATACATGACACCATATAAAGGTTTGAGGCAAGAGCTGTAAACTGTGTTTATAGGAAAAACAATACAAATATTGGCTGTAAAAAAGAAAACACTACAAACAAGTACACAGAAAGTAAGGCAGGACAACTTATCCCATTTTGTGAATAGTGCATAAAAATGACAACTGAAAAATTCTAGTTCCTCAGACATTGCTTCAGTTTTCATTAAGTAAGCATGCTTTAATGAAAAAAGAACACAGGTCCCAAGAAGCTAGGAAGGAATAACAAGAAGTCCTGTCAAAACAGTAATCAATTTAGTTCTCTTCCTCATCCTGCTTCCCTCTGATTGAAATGTACCAAAATAATTTGGTGTTGTGTTTGAAAAACAATGTGGTATGCATGTAAATATTTACTTTCTCGTAATATAGGAACAAGGGTTGTAGACAGAATTTTAGTTTGTGGCATGAACAAATATCATCTATCTGAATATGATTTTTTTGAATTATTTTGAAATGTCATCTCTTAACTGACATAGCAAGTCATCTCTAAGTAATAAAATTTAATATGAGATTTGATTTCTATTCACATTTTGTGTGTTCAAGGTTTTCATTTCAGAAAGGATAATATTGCTTTGCAGAAGTTAAACCTTCTTACTTTCAATTGAATTTCTTTGATATGCCTATTTCTTTGAACAAAAACTCTCTTTTTAAATGCTCTTTTGATATATAAGTTTCCGGTTGCCTTGAAGTTAGTCCTGAAAGCAAATCGCTGATGAACGCTTCTAGACTTTGCAAAAACTACTTATTTTGATACATTTGTTGATGTTTTTTTGATAGGCAATGGGCTACAATATACTTTTGAAAAGGTTCATTTCTTTGTATGAATATTCAAAACTAAACAGCAGGAAACAAGCACCCTGTAAAGCAGGAGAAAGGAGTGGGAGGCAGCCTCCTTGTAGCCCTAAGCGAGGCCCTCTCATGTTCTGTGATACTCCAGCAATGCCGATGAAGACAGAAAGGGTCAGACAAAGCTTTTAAGGGAGAAGTCGACAGCAAAAGACTTAGAAAAAAAAAAAGAATTACTATTTAAAAACACTTAATCAAATCCATACAAATTTGCTTATATTGAACTGAAGTGGAAGATAAAACACAATAGAGAAAAATGAGTGCTGTATTTTATATTGACATGCAGTCAGTCAGTACGGTAGTAGCTCACTAGGTGTTGTTGAGCTCCAAATGTTCTATCACAGCATCCTTTTCCTGATCCCACACCAACAATATGGCCCTGCTTATGGGACCAGGGAATGGGGTAGAGCCCTCTTGCTGTACAGCTCCTGCAACTGTTCCTTCTCATCCTGAGGTTAAGTCTTTTATCAGTTACTCCACCGATGACCTCCTTATCTTAAATAATTTGTATTTATCGTTTTTCCTACTGCTGTGACAGAATAACTGACTATACCAACGTACGGAATGCAGGGTTGATTTCGGCTCACGGTTGGAAGACAGGGAGGCGTGGCGGCAGCAGGATGAGGCAGCTGTTCATGTTGCATCTGCAGTGAGGAAGCTGAAAGTAACAAATGCTGGTGCTCAGCTAATAGTTCCCTTTCATCCAGGTCAAGACCCCTGAGCCTGAGAAATGGTCCACACACATGTAGAGTGGGTCTTCCTATCTAGGTTAATACAGTCTAGAAATTCCCTTACATATATGCCCAGTGAAACTGATGATCAAGATTAAACATATATATGTATTGTGTATATGTGTGTCTATGTCTATATCTGTATCTATATATACTACATATGTGTGTACATATATTTATAATTTTCTTTCTTGTTTTGTTGTTCTCACAATTTGATGCTTGTTTCCTTACTCTGTGAGTCTTTTTTTCCCTTTTCCTCCTCCTCCTCTTCCTTGTTTTTAAAAAAAGAACCTTCTATGTAGAACAGGCTAGGCATGAAACTCCCTACCTTCCTGCCTCAGGCCCACAGTCCAAATCCTGAGATTAGTGGAATGTTGCTATGTTTCACACTATTTGGCTAACAGCAGGGTTTGAGGCGTGCATTGGGAGCACTGTATATTATGTTAATAATGCTTTTTGACCTGGAGCATCTTCATTTAAAGATACATATAGCTCAGAACTAGTATCCTTATGGTACCCCTCATTCTCAGAATACTCTTAACATCACAGTATTTTTGCAGATTGCTACCCAGCCTCCTGTCTAAAGTCTCATGGCTACTGCTTTATATTGTTCATGGGGTCTGGGGCAATAGCACAGGCAAGGTTTCCAGGTCTATGGAGGAAGCCCCATCACTCCTTATTTGATGTATGCAGCCTCAGTTTTCCTTACACATTTTGTGTGCTGGCATGCTCCTGTCTGAGCTTCTCTCTAATCTCATCTCTTGCTGTCTCCTTTCTCAGCTCTGCTCCAGGCAGAGCTTCTCTTACCTTTAGTACGGTGGCTACCCTCCTCATGTAGACTCACAGCCTTCCAGAACTGGAAGAAACTTTTTGTATCTTGTTAGTCCTTTAAAAATCCACTGTTTTATGTAGCTTTTTAATCTGTTTATCATTAAAATTTTCGTACAAGGACATTATATCTTGATCTTGATCTTATTATCCCTACTCTTCCCTCTAATTCCTCCCATGATTCCTCCTAACAAATCTCACTCTCAACTTTATACGTTTTTTTTGTTTTGTTTTGTTTTGGTTTTTTTTGTTTGTTTTATTTTGTTTTCACATTTTTAACCCAAAGTGTCTAGTTAATGCTGCCTGTATGCTCACAGTGTGGGATCTTGCACTGGGGTATGGACAACCTCCTAAGTACAACCCCGACAAAAAGAAGTGACTCTTCTTCCCACTAGCATTCATTATCTACTAATAGTCCCTAAGTTGGGGCGGGAGCTCCTGGGCCCCTCCCCATCATTGTTGACATTATAAAGTGGTTTGATCTTGGGCAGGTAACCGCAGCTGCTGTGAGATCATCTGTGTGATGTCCAAGTCACTGTTGCAAAGTTTGCTTTTCATATCATTCCTGCCCATCCTGCAGCCTTTATCATTCTTTCTGCCTCGTCTTCCACAGTGGTCCCTAAGCCTGAGGCAGGTATAGGGAGAGAGCAGATTGATACACCTATGTCATCTATTGATGAATATATACTTACAGTTTAATTGTACCCCTAGATAGGAAGATAATACATACACATATTGAAAACTCATCTCTGCCAGATGTTATCCCAGAGATTTATGTTGCCATGCTAATGATCCACCTACTCCCAGTTAATTGTAGGAACTTCATATCTCTTCTAACATCAATGTCAAATATTCTTTGTATCATTCTATGAATTTAATCCACATAGCACACATAATTTCTTTCATTGATAATAGTTAATATTGTTGACTACATCTCACTTTGTCTCAAATGAAGCTTCATTGCCTAGTTTTCAGTTGAATAAAATAGATCTCTTGGCTTCTTAAACTATTTAAAGCTCAACAGAATGACTTATGTCAGAAAACTCATGGTGTGTGCTTTAAAATAATGTTGTTGCTGTGCACATACACTTTTGGGGTTGAGGCTTGCTCCCCAGTTAAATGTATCTCTTAGGTAACTTGACTATAAGACAAAATGTATATAATGAGCCATATTTCTGTGTATTTAAGACAATGAACTTTAAGAAATAATTGATCCTAAAACAGCATTCAATGGCAAACCACTTGAGGGCCTTCATCATGTCATTAGTACTTAAGGACAAAAGGTTATTATTGATTATTAGAACCAAACACTGAGGTTGAGTTTTAATGCATACTAACTATGGTATTAACTAATATGAGTCCTTTTTGCTGGTGTCTTACCTTAGAATGACTTACTAATGCTTTAAATATTCTCAATCCAGGTTTCCATATTTCCTGCCCATAATGGCTTATAGCTTGAAAAATATGCTTCACAAAGAGTATAAAATAAATTTAATTATTTCGCACAAGTTTCAAATGCATACTCTAGTTAATTCTGGGCCAAATTTTGACTGTCTGTTTTTCAAATAATTTTGTATAATTTTCTGAATTTAGGAAAAACGTAAACATAATGACCATGTTGAAATATGCAAGTGAAAAACAGTTGCAAGGAGAAAAAGAGCAGTGGGCTACAATGAGAGCTGGAGTGCCAGCTTGGGAAAGTCGGATGTCAAAGCATGACTTTCTTGAGTCAGGATATCCAGCCATCCTTATGTGTGGATTGATATAATTCCTTTCTCCCTAACTTGTATATATATAACAAAACGTGACACACATACATACACACACATGCATAGATAGATAGGTAGGTAGATAGATAGATAGATAGATAGATAGATAGATAGATAGATAGATAGATGCAGGTGATGCCATGCTTGAGAATTACAGAACTCTGTTGATTGCTATATATTATAAATAAGTAATCAGTGATGTACTGAAGACCTGCTCTTTATTTTACAAAAAATTTAATCCATAGACTGTAATTGAGCTAATAAATGAATTATAAAATTGCAACTTTCTGTACCTACTATAGAATGTCAGAACATTTAAAGCAACCATGAAGTTGAGTCTTTTAACAGTTAAAATAAAAGTTAGTCTTGATGTCCCTGGATCTAAACCTTAACCCCATCAGCTTTAAATAGATTTAGAAGTGACCCACAGAGGGTAGTGAAGAAGATAGAATTAATTAGTACACACTGAAGAGATGAGAGCACACAGTGGCCAGATATCACACTTCTATTCTTTATTTCAAACAAGTTTTATAGTATTTTTGCTGTCTGTCGAACAAGCAATGTGTCCAGAGGGAGCTTGTCCTGTCTAGGTGATTGACAACCCATGTGGATTGACTCTTAGACAAGGGTGCAATGCAGTATCTTTGTTCTGTATAACAAAGCCTCCTACTATATAGTAATCTGAGAATATTTAGGATTCCTGAAGTTGTGTTTAGATGTTATTGATTAAGGACCTTCTGGGCAGTTAAGGATGCCATGTTCCCTCTTAGGCCCAGAATAGGACTCAGGTTCTATTCTTCTGGTGGGTAAATAAAGTCTCTTGCCCCTGTTCTTGGCTTTACAGGTCATTGGCTATGAGGAATAGATGTTGCTCCCATGAGCTCCAAGCCTGCTAATATTTAATGAACTGCCTAACACATATTATTCTGATATTATGTACAATTTTGAATATATCCTTATTTCTATCATGTTTTAAAGTACAAAATAAAAGCATTAAAACATGTAATTTAACTTCATTAAATTGTACATATGAAAATTTAAACTTTAATTATTATAATGATTTAGAAAGCCCATTCAAAATTTTCATATTTTTTACATATTTTTGAAGTATTTGAAAGAAACAAGTGAGTATACCAAATAACTGAACATAGCATGAAAAGTGCTATTTCCAATCACAATCTCTTTGGTCAAGGTTGTGACAGAGACTCATTCACATCCTTACTCAAATCTCTATTCTTGGAGACATTTTTTTCCTGCACATACCTAATGTGAAGATGCTTTTCTAAAATAACCAATGAAAATGTAGCTTCTAGCTGTGTCTTAATATGTTGACTGATGGGGTGGCATGGACTTTTCTGCCATAAAAACCCAGGAACATTCTAGAATCAACATGCCAAGGAGAAATATAGCAGTGCTCCAAATGAAGGAGTGATGGAACAGGGACCAGGAGGGCATCTTGGCAATAGGAACATTTTCAGCCTGGGCACCAGAGCAGAGAACCATTTAATAATTCAGAGAATCACTGAGATATGTACTGAGGTTGATACTGGCCAAGAATCTCTTTGTCCTCCTTGGAAATTGCTGGACAGATAGTTGGACTCTGCTTTAATGTGATCCTGAAGGGGAATATTCCAGAGTTCTCTGGAAGATGATGTCTGAGTCTTCTAAGAGGATATATATCAGAATAAAGTCAAAACAACTAGCAGTTGCTTCCTACATGTTTCATGAGTGTCTGTAGTATGGGTTACATAAGAGCTTGGCTTAGTGAGAATGCTAAGAAACTCTTTCGGTTTGTGAGGCAAAGAACCTTGGAACTGACGACCCAAGCATTTATCTTGGGTCTTCACAGGAATGGAGGATGGAACAAGGATCTCAGTGCATCTATTTGGGGTAAGTTAGGATGAAGTGAGGGGTGCCAGATTAACATCCCAGAATCTGCTGTACAGATGATTTTGTTATTTTTTTTTCCTCTCTGGCAATTTAATAATCTTATAAAAATTGGAATAAGAGAAAACATTATATAGTATAGGTTAACTGATGAGAAATCTGCTAACATAACTGAATTATATGCCTGTTACATTTCTTCAAATATTTAAAAATAAAATATTTTAAATTTTCTTAATTTTAGCAAACATAAAACAATGTCAATATTTTATGGACAATTGTGTGGTGTTGGAGTTTAAGTCATAGAAACTACTACTGAAGTATGATTGCACTCTGACTGTGGAAATATGGCTTCATTTATACTATAGGCTTATTTGTTGAGGACTGTTGATGGCTCAGTAGTCTAGTCTGCCCGGTCAGTAACAGTTTGGTAAATTGTTACTTGTTGGTGTACATCCGTTTAGCCAAGCAAGGGCTTTGATGAAAGTAGAATACTCTCAGGAAAAGTAAAATAATTTATTCAATCATTAATTCTTTCAACCATCATAAAAACTCACATGCTTCCCTGGGACAGCATTACACTAAGTCCTCCCAGTTAATGGATAGCTCAGTGAATTACTAGAATAAACTGTCATATGTACTAGGATTTCCACCTCAGCAACACTCACACCAAAGGAAACTAAGCTATTTTTTTCCTTTTCTTCTCAAATTGTTCCCTGTCATTTATATCAACATTGACTCACACACTCTCAGTGTGGTCCTGGATGGGTTCAAACTTCCAGTCTATTCCCTTTTGCCTCAACCTTCAGTGCTGGGATTGTAGCCCTGAGCTACCATGCTGAACTCTCCTTATTTTAGATACACATGAAAATGTGTGTGTGTGTGTGTGTGTGTGTGTGTGTGTGTGTGTGTGTGTGTGTGTTTAAACCACTTCAAAGTATATCCAATTTCCCATCTCACACAGTTGCAACCCTTGTGCTCTCTCTCACCTTCTAGCCAAGCTCTATTTCCATAGTGTCCCTAATGTCTAACCAATAGCCCAGCTTATCCTCCATTGTTGTATCTTCATGTTCACTGATTCCATCTTACATACTCAATATATTACTCTAGGTAAGTAAATATTTCATTATACTTAGTGAATTTTTCTACCTTTCAATTTTAATATGCTTAGATTTTATATTCTTTTGGTAAGATTTTCTGTTTTCTTTTAAATTCTTTCAAAGATATTTGTAGTAATTGTTGAAGCATTTTTATGGTTTCTGATTTATGATAGCTACTTAGGAATCTTGGCTGTACAATTCTTATATTAACTACCTCAACATTGTTTCTTCCTTTCCTCTCTGTCTTACTTTCTATTTCCCTGTCCCCGAGTCTCCTTTTCCCTGATTTTTTTTCCATACTTCCTTCCCTTCACATTGTACCTTTCTGGCGCTGAGTATGGTAAGTGCTTTGGGATCATATCCAAGGCATTCCTAATATTGTGTTGGGAGACTGTATGTTAGAGTTGGTAATATATTCTTTTCAGCAGACATTCATTGTATTTAGATGTGCCATGTAGATGCTAAGCTAATTGTATAGGTTAAATATCTAACAACTTAACTATTCAAGGCCTTTGAGGTGCTATTTTCATCTGCTAAATTTGCCTGGTGCCAATATGCCTTTGTTGATCTCTGTTGATAACACTTGTGGGAAGAGAAATTGCTGCCCCAGGCTGTTAGGTGGGTCCTAAGAGAGCATATTACCCAGCCTGTTGTCATCCCTGGCTCTTGCATAATTTCTGCCTATGCTTTCAGGCTTCTTGAGATGCCCCCTTAGCAGTGGTGGTCAAGAGGTTCCAGTTTCAGGAAGAGAGGACACTTGTCTTGATATCTTACTGATGAGACACCATTCAGAAAGGATAGGAGTGGCTCAACTGGGCTGTGTTCTCTTGATGGATTGAGGATCAAGAGCTGCCAACCTGATTTTTGATTGGTCTGGGATATGGGAAAGGAATTCAAAGAGACTGAAGAGTGTTGCTTCTTCAGTTTGTGGTCTGCTGCTAGCCTATGTTTCTCTTTCTCAGGCTCCTTCACTGGTGTCTACAGTATTTTTTTTTAAGTTTATAGTATATTTACTGTAAACAACCTGGAAATGATGAGTCTGTCATTTTGTTCAGAGTTAGTCTCAGGTTGTCTACCAACACAGTTTCTTATTATTCTCCATTTAGTACTCTTTGATTAATTTTCATGACACTCAGGTGAAACACCAGTGTTCCCTAAGTCTGGCCTTGTTGTTGAGGCCCCTGTGCTGTGCAAAGCACACAAAAAGCAATAGATTATTTTGCCTTAGATAATAAAAGTCACCCTCTTCTACATTCTAGATACAACATTCTAGGCTCAAACTTGAGATCAGAATCTATCACTAGGTTTCTTTCATTCTAATTGGCTTTTTAAAAATCTTTACAAAATAATTGCAAGTGTTTCTTGAGGCCAGCTTATTCAGATTAATGTCCAAAGGCAAGAAGAAGATGTTGACATCTGTGGCAGGGTCCTGTGCTATTGTTCCCTTTGGGGGAGGGGGCCAAGTAGGTGCAGAGTCAATGACACAGACTCTGGGAGAATGTTGAAACAACAAGCTCAGTTTATTTAGGAAGAGGCAAGCCTTATATACCCTCCACCATACCCTGGGGGAAGGTCTAATGAATACGCATCTGCAAGTGTGACATTGTTGCCTCTCTTTGGTCCAGGTCATCTATCATGTCTCAGCTTCTGTTGTTAAGGCCCTTAGGCAGACCCAGGTTGGCTCTCAGACAGTACCTAATTACTGGTTTGGGTCAGCTGGCCCTCAAGCCTGTTAGGGATGAGTCATCCCACAGACATCCCCATCCACCAAGCCAAAATTCTACAATGGTGGGTTTTGTATTGAGTCATTAACTTCTTCCATATTTGACCTACAATTATGTTGTGGGGTCCAGGAAGGCTTCTTCCTTCTTTATTGTGGATGAGGTCTTGTCTGCATATAGATCAGGTTTCTGTTCTTGATGGGGGAACTAGAACCAACAGACAAATAACCTACAAACATCATTCCCATGATTTCCAAGAACTGCATTTATCTGAATCCTCTATGAGTTTCTGGTTTTAGCTCATCTTCCTAGCATATCTTCAGAAGTCCTTTCAGATTTTTAAATTCATCATGTTATCCTGGTTTTTTGTTTGTTTGTTTGTTTGTTTTCATTTTTCCTTAGCCTCAACATTGTCATCATGGTACTTTCTTCTGCACACATTCAGATATTCTTTCTTCCAACCACTTGTCCTCTATACATGTATGTATATACACACATGCATGAATACACAAATGTATGTTCATGTACATACACACCTGTTTCTTATATGTCTTATTTTCTGCTCTTGTTCCAAGACAATATGCCAATGTGTCTTGCATTTAAAATGACAAGATGCTATGGTGCTGTGACAGCCTCCTTGACTTCTTTCACGCTTTCACTGATTACCCCATTGGAATGGACCAGTGCCTTCACTCAACCCCCCACTGAATTCTAGGGAAAAACAATGACTCACTCCCAGCTTCATCCTCATTACTTAACAAAGCGCTTCTTGAGTGATCTATTTCAAGGGCAGCACATGATAGCCCAAGTATACAAAGAGATCAATTATGTTGTCTAGGCTTTGAACAGGAGTCTGTGTCTAAGCTGCTCTTTCAAAGAGGAGAGGGCATTTTCCAGGATGTAGAAGTTTTAGAAGGGCATTTCAGGTAAGACAGAAAGTGATTTCATGAAGACAAGAAAGTGAGAGATATACCACCTGTTCCTTTCCATCTAAATCAAAACTGAACAGATTCCTATGTCCCTGTGGACAACATCCATCTGTGCCTTCATATCCATGCTGAGTCTGCTACTGCAGTCCTAAGAAATTGGTGTTTTGCAGCTCCCTAGAGTCCACCTGGCATTGCCTGGCCTGGTTTGTTACTGCTCTCTTTCCCATGTGCAGGAATGAAGAATGAGTATCAATAAATCTGAATGTCAAAACTGCAATTCAAATGTCAAGAACATTCCACATCACTAGCTGTTTTGAATTCTGATCCCAGCTCCTACAGCCAACAATGCTAGAAAAAAAAATGAGCATGTCACCACTTTCTTATCAGAGAACATCCCAAGAACACCAGGCCTAGACTGAAGGAGCATGCTCTTCTGCTTGTGTCAGGCAACCACAATGAACCCAGCTTGTTATCTCAGAATTTAAAATTCCTTTAGTGAGATTTAAAGAATACTTCCTAGAAAAGGCATCTAAGAAAGTTGTCCAACCAAAAGTGATGGCACTTTCAATGTTTTGTTTTCTTGTTTGCATTTTTGTCAAAAGTAGAAAATTTGACATTATTCCTCTGTTTACTTATTTGAGAAGAAATATTCAAAATATTTTTGTGGGAGCCAAAGTTTTTGGTTGTCTTACAATCTATGTGAGAAAATAGAAGTATAGAATGGCAACAAAACCCCAGTGTTTCATTGATATTGGGGCACTGTAAGAGAATAACATACTTTTTGGCTTTAGACAGAAGAAAATGTGTGAAGGGCCTCATGTGAAACAGTAAGGTAAAGGATGTAATGTGTTGTTTAGCTAAGAGGATGTGATAGGTCATTTAACTAAATCTGCACTAGAAACATGCATGGGTGCCTCAACACAGCTTTACTCATCCTTAGTATTTTACAAAATTCACTTAAAGGAACTTGAAGGCACTCATTGAGGTTATGTGTAAAGCACTTTCCATACTCTGTGATAAAGCCCTAGTTTTCTTCTTTTGTAGCTCACTGTTGTGGGTTGGGATTATATTACATAATTTCATCTGGCATCCAATACAAAATGGCATCCTTAAATATTTGAGGGTACTGTGCAGATCTATGACTGAATACTCTGCAGATCCATGGCTTCCTCCCATCATATATTACCCCTGCAGATCAGTGTTATTTTCAGAATACATAGTGAGAATCCCTTGAGTCTTGTGACATGGAATCTTGATATTTTCTGATGCGTTAATATAATTGATCAGGTGGAATTTGCATGTAATCAAAATGCATTTTTTGGCCTGAAACATTTTCTCATTAGTAACTATCAACTGGTGCTTACTCAGCTGAGCCATGAAATTTCTGGTTTAATAAAAGCGCAATCTGTTCATTTGTTTACTATGTTTACTCCCTAAAGGCTGAAGCTTTTGTGACTGAACACAATGTCTGATAAGCGGAAGAGGGACTATTAACTGTAGGCACTGCTTTGGTGGCATGTTTGTCAAAGTTGGAGTTGGCTGCTTGCCAAGTGACTGTTGGGTAGAGTGGACCAAGCTGCCTTCATACTTAGACTTCCAGGGGTCACAAAATAGATCTTGAGCCCAGACAAACACAGTGCAGAATAATGTCCTATTTTCTGGGAATGCATCAGTGGAACTCAGCCAGCATCAGCTCTCACTCCCACTCCATCAGCCTTCGTGTCCATGTGCTGCCTTTCTTTTAAGCTATGAACCATATGCAGAAAATGGCCATTCATCCCAAAGTGTCGTTGGTGCTAGCAAAGGGGAAGTGGCCTCTAATCTCCTTCCCTAAGGGGAATTCACATCACTCTAGCAAACTGTCATGTAGATTCTAATTACCGCTTCACTGATGGTACCAAGAATGGGAGAACAGAACAGGCTGAAAATTCCCGGAAGCGGGGGAGCAGCAGCATTAGCATAGGAAATGTGGGTTTTAAAAAATGATTCTCATTGTTTGCAAAAATGACAGAAGAGGGAGCCCCAGAGCCAAATACTAGAGCTACTGAACCCTTTCTCCTACCCAAATAAATGTACAAAGTTCAAAAGGGATGGAAAACATGGAGAAAGAGAGAGGAGAAAGGGGAAGGGGGCTAAAAGGAAAAGAAATATGTATCTGTTCAATTCCTATGCAACTTTATTGGAAAAGAGAATAAAAGCTGAATCAGACAGGCAATGAACATGTACTATAATGTTGATTTCAGAGCTGGGGTAACTGTCTTCCCATGCTGTCGCTCACTCAGGTTCAAGCTGCCAAAGTGTCATCACTTCTTCATGCCATTATTCAATAAATAGTTTAGCTATGCTGGGTCTAATGATGCAAACCTGTAACCCCAGCTACAGAGGGAGCTAAAGAGGGAAGACAATAGTCTGAGGCCAGAATGTATAGCTCAGAGAGACCCTGTCTCCAAATAAAAGTTGAAATCAGGCTTGGGATATAGCTCAGTGGTAGAATACATACCTGCCATGCATGAGGCTCTGGGTTCAATCACATACAATCAAAAACATACAAAACAAAGCGATTACTTGCTCACCCCAGTTTCCAAAGACTTTCTTAAACCTATTGTGGTCTTTATCTCCCCATAACCAATGTGTCAGCTCCACCTGCAGCTAAAATGGCCTCCTTGAAGTGACTTCTTTGGGTTCCCTGTGGTTTACCTACAGGCAATTCTGTACAGCTTCTCCTCACTGAGACGAGTGTTGTCAACAGGAGTTATTTTTCTTTACTGGCTCAGATATATTTCTGGGCAGAGTGTTCTTCACCTAGTTATATTTTGCACACATAAAAAGAATGAACAGTTTTTAACAGAAGTTATAGTGTGATAACTAGTAAGATAATCATAAATATATTGAAATGTCTCAAAGTGTCCCTAAAATTGTTTCAAGTGTCATTCTTTATAAATGTATTGTTATTTGTTGTCCTTTTAAATCATATGTTTACAGACGGTAATGTCTTTGAGAACTTATTTGGAAAAGTATGTAACATATTCTCCTTTCTCTAGCACGTTGTAGCCTTATATTGTAACTTCCTAGTTTAGTATTGACCAATATCCAGCTTTGGATGCAGCCTTGGATGAAGAAAACAATCCTGCACAACAACCAAACCCAATCTCAATGCTGGAGAGAGGAGAGGAGAGAGGAGATGAAGAGAAGGAGGGAGGGAGAATGTAGTTTCTAGGGAGTATTTTCCCGTTATATGCATATAAAATGACATATAAGCTAACTACAATCTCTAGGTAGAATTTCACACAAATACAGTTGACTCCTCTGTGGTTTTATTTTCCATAGTTTGAGTTGCTCACAGCCAAACAATATACAATGGAAAATTACAGAAGAAAATAATTCATAATTTTAAAATCATGCTTTTTTTTTCAGTAATGTGATGAAAACCAATCCTGCTCTAATGTTTTTTATGCAGGATGGCACTCACAGTTCTTTCTGGCATATTCATCTGTAGACATGTCCTGTATCTATGAATGATTGCTTTCAGGAACCCATTCTCATTGAAAAAAAAAATTTGTGGTTGTTGTGTTTTTGTTTTTGTCTTTGTTTTTTGAGACAGGGTTTCTCTGTATAGTTTTGGTGCCTGTCCTGGAACTCACTCTGTAGACCAGGCTGGCTTCGAACTCACAGAGATTCTCCTGTCTCTGCCTCCAGAGTGTTGGGATTAAAGGTGTGCCCCACCATCTCCCAGCCCCTATTTCAAAATATTTATGTAGTTAATTCCTCACCTTTGAAGTGCATGGTACATACAGATAACACATGCAAGTCCTCTAATGAACTCTAAATCATTTCTACATACTTTCTATGTATACTAGTGTAGATGCAATGTAAATAGTTGTTAATTGTGGTATTAAGAAAAAATGGCCAAAAAGTTGCATATTCATTATTTGAAAACATAGTTCCTTCTGTGGTTGGCTGAAACACTATATGCAGAACCCTAAGATAAGGAGGGATAATTGCATGTGAGAACCCTCCCATGCCAGAGAGGACACAGTCAAAGCACATTTTATTAAATAAAATCTTTGATTTGCCCAGATTTAGCACTAGTTGTTTTTAATCTGTTAATGTACCAACTTTGTAAATTTTATCATAAGTATGTAGGTATAAGAAGAAACATAGTATGAAGAGAGCGTGTTTTCCAAGTTACAGATCACTGGATAATCTTTTTATGTCCTCTGTATGGATAAGGAGCACTCAGTGAAGAAAGTTGACAGTGTCTCTTCTCGAGAAACCAGAAGATGTATTGTGTCTGTTGTAAACTCAGAGATAGCACTGAGCTAATTGTACTTTTACAATTCCAGAGATCAGATGGACCAAAAATTTGCATTTTAAAATTTGAAGAACTGTCCTATGGCAGTTTCAAGGGAAACATCATAACAAAAGGGGAGTAAGAAGTCATTTCCTTAAAGAAAAACATTAATGTTTAGTTTAGTTAAGGTCACTTGAAGCAACAAAAACCAGGACTCATTTTTACCAACCAGAATCAGAATTACAAAGTGCTCTCAGAACACTTACAGGGCATCATTGAGAACCATGGGTCCACACAGCTGAGGTTAGGCTGTGAACTACAGAGCTCAGATTTATTCTATTATCTGGTACCAGGGTCACTTTTCATCATGTTTTCCAATCCTACCTCTTAACTCTATGTGCCTCAGACATGGGTAGGGCTGGCTGCTCTGGAGTCCATTAGAATCTAGACAGCTGTTGGTCACAAAGGGTTCTGTGGTGGTTTGAGGGAAGATACCCACTAGGCTTTTGTATTTGAACACTTAGTACCTAGTTGGTGGCACCTTTTTGGGAGGTTGAGACTTGGAGGAAATATGTGACTGTAGGCTGGCTGTGAAAGTTTAAAGACTTGAACCATTCTGAGTCACCCTTTCTTCCTCATACTTGTAGTTCAATGTGTGAGCTATCAGCTTGCTGCTCCACGATGATAATAAACTCTTATTGCTCAGGAACCATAAACTCAAATAAACTCTTTCTACTCTAAGTTGCTTTGATCATGGTGTTTTATCACAGCAACAGAAAAGTAACTAATGCAAGGTCAGCCAGGTGGCTGGAGATACACACGTTATTAGGACAATGTAAAGTCAGTCGTTATCCTGAGTGTAGAATGAAGTGATGAGGGTCATATAGACAACATGACAATGGGAAGTCTGTGGGATGTCAGCAAGTAGGTAAACCAGAAATCCTCAGCACCAGCATGCTAAAAAAGACAGAGTTTAATGATGGGCTGTCTCCAGTGTTTTAAAAGTGAAGAGTACGATATTTGAGCATAACTAAAATGAAATCCTTCTAAAAACTAGACTGCCACAGGGCATATGGTCTTCTGAGAAACTTCAGAAAAATATTGGGAATGTTAATTGACAGTTCTGATGGGGGAATCCATGTGCTAGGCTAAAGGATGAGCTGTAGGGTTCCTAAGGACCTTGAGAACCCAGAAGCCAAGTGCAGTATGACAGCATATAGTGTCTGCAAGCTCGATTCTGGCTACAATGACAGAGAAGGGAACATGAAAATTGTGAGTTGTTTCCATTTGGTCCTTCAAGACTCACTTCCTCCATTGCAAGTCTTCTTCCCATCTTCCAGCTTGGAGGCAACTAGAAAAGTGATTTTCCTGGACCCCTTCATCTTGCTTTCTGACTGTCAGCCTGGCTCTATCTAAGTTTTGGAGCCAAGGAATAGAAACATAGGCCCTGTGTGGGTTCACACTTGGACTTCTTGGCTCTATTTGGATTGGACCCTTGGCTTCAAAGCCTTCCTTAAGGATTTTAATCTTTGATTCTCTTTACTTCTCCTTTGGCATTCCAGAACAAATCTTTTACTGTCATTGCCTTGGATCTCACTTATGTGTCTGTTGCCCCCATCACCTCCTATTATGTGTCTTTTAGCCCTTTACTGACTACTAAGGGGATATATCTTCTGGTTACTTAAGAATTGTTGTAAGCCATATTGTGGGTTGCTATAATTTTATGTTCCTGTGTAAGTATGTAGCTTGCATCTGGTTAAAATTTTTAATGGTAATAAAAGAACAAGCCCTAGATTGATTATCATGCCTTAATTATTTTTGTCTATGGGTAGAAAAACAAACTTGACCTCTAATGGTAAAATGCATTGATTTTTGCATCTAATAATGAGTACCATTAATTCACATAACAAATATTGACTATTACAGTAAGTCACTGTGTAGGGGTTTATCTGGAATGAGAGAATGGATCTTATGCATGGAGGAGGCATCTATAGCTTAATAAATACTCAGTGAATGATCTTTCATTGTTGATGTTCATAAAATGACACCAGTGGAATACAAACCACAGTTTTTTTTCTTTATAGTAATATTTTGAAGTTAGATGATGTTGGCAACCAGACTAAAAAGTACCAAGTAAAATACCTCAATAATAAGTAATAGTCCAGGCCGGGCAGTGGTGGCGCACACCTTTAATCCCAGCACTCGGGAGGCAGAGCCAGGCGGATCTCTGTGAGTTCGAGGCCATCCTGGACTACCAAGTGAGTCCCAGGAAAGGCGCAAAGCTACACAGAGAAACCCTGTCTCGAAAAACCAAAAAACCAAAAAAAAAAAAAAAAAAAATTAAGTAATAGTCCAAATATCAATAGGGAGGTTTTTTGATTTAGTGAGAAATCATTTTGAGTTTTCAGTTCCCTGAAGGATGACTTGTCCATATCCTAAGATTTGAGTCAGTGAGTGTGCAGCTGGTATACAGGGAGATTAAAGACAAGGTACATTTGGATTGAAATGGCTGCCATTTGGAAACACAGAATACTTGGACTAAAGGGAAGAGATCTAAGGAAGCAACAGAGAGGAAAGACCTTCTTTACTGACAGAGCTACTTTCCATCATCTTTCTAAAGGGGTTCAAGAAATGAAATGAAGGGAATTAACCATTTTGTTCAAAGGAGGAATGATAAAGTGAGTACTACAAAGACATTTTTAAGAGTCTGGGTCCTGAGATACTAGGAATGTTTTGGAAGACACCAGTTGTGCAAAAACTAGTATACTCTACTAGAGGAAAATGTTCATTTTCAAATATATGATTTGCTGTGTCTGTTATTTATTTTAAACTACTTGAGTGTGGATGTTCAATCATCATACTTTAGTTGTGAGAACTGGAACGATTATCCATGTTTCTGTATCAAAACATCTTAAGAACTGAAGCAAAGGACCAAGATGGATATAAAACATGTGACTGAAGAGGTAAGTTCTCCGGTTTCTTTATACCTTGGCTTGATAGTGTTAGAAAACTCTTTTCATTTCTTTTATTTTCAAAGAATGAGCTGACAAATTCAAGGCCATTAGCAGATTGCCAAGGCGGCCAACAATGAATTACAGGTGTCAAGCTGTGGAATGATAGAAGTGAAGGTTAATCATTATGTCACTGATGTCTCCAGAGTTCATAATTTCAGGCTCTGTACAAATGGAAAATTGTAAACATCAGCTGCCTTTTGCTAGGTTCTTGAGTGACAGGTACACTGCTGACAAAATGCCCGTTAGTCTGGAGCACATGGTGCCCATCTTTTAAGGCACTGTTTGAGGGATGCGTGGGATTTCTTAGTAAGGGAATATTCTGGAAGATGGATATGCTCACGGGGCTCTGTGGCATTTGTTTTCCCCATGTAATGTCTGTATGATGTGATGGTAAGTTCAGATTATCTGTTTCAGTCGACGTGAGCCATTTAGCACTCCATATGATGCATTGCTATGTCATGCTTTGTTTTCTCTGGGCTCCTTTAAATTACCAAAAGTCTCTAGTAGGCAAGATGCTCTCACCAGCATTCATATTTGAAGGCATCCTGTACATAAAAATAGAAAAAATATCACCATGACATATAGATTTAATTTTCTTGACACCGAACACTAATACTAATTGAGAACCAAACTAGGCTAGGTTCATTACATGTACTTACTATGATTTTTTTTGTGTGTATAATGCATGTGTGTTATGCACATGTATGTACTCATGTGTGTTATATTCATGAGTGTGTGTGTGTGTGTGTGTGTGTGTGTGTGTGTTTGTATAGGTATTCGTACTTAAGTGTTCATGTGCAGAAGGATATAGAACTCAAAAGTTGGGATTGGGTATTGTGGAAGTTTGAATATATTTGGCCCCCATAATCTTGTAGGGAGTGGCACTATAAGGTGTGGCTTTGTTGGAGTGGGTATGGCCTTGTTAGAGGAAGTCTGTCACTGTGGGGGCTGAGTTTGAGGTTTCTTATGCTCAGGATATCATCCAGTAAGTCAGTTGACTTCCCATTGCCTGCAAGATGTAGTAGCTTCAGTTCCAGCAGCACCTCTGCCTGTATGCCATCATGCTCCACCCCTCCAAGATGATAAGTGACTAAACCTCTGAAACTATAAGCAAGCCCCCTCAATTAAATGTTTTCTTTATAAGAGCTGGCATGGTCATGGTGTCTCTTCACAGCAGTAAAACCTAACTAAGACAGGTACCTTCCTCTATCTTTTAGCCCATTATTTTTCTGAGGCATGCTACCTTGTTGATACTGAAATTCACTGACTGGGCAAGAACAGTCTGGCCAGTGAGCTCAAGAAAGTGCCCTGTCTCTGCTTCCCTAGTACTGGGATTCTAGGTGTGTACCACCCTGACTGACTTGTTCCATAGGTGCCTGGGATCTGAACTTAGGTCCTCGTGTTCTTGCTCTGGGTAATTTACTTGATGGAGCTGCCTTCCAAACTGATTACTGTAAATTTTTTTATGGAGATGCTTTTTCTATAGTGCCTTATTAGATCATACACATTGAAAGTAAACTTGAATATTAAGAAAGTGAGAGAGGTCTAAATTACTCAAGATGGTGAGAGAGGTGTGTGTTCTGACACAAATGAGTATCTTCTCAAAAGTAAATATCTAAAAGTCAGAAGAGGGTGTTCCATGACGGGAAATGCAATGGAAGGTTTCTCATCTGATAAAGTAGCTTGAGGCAAGGCTGAATGCGTGATTTAACTGCTTTGAAAACATACACCGTTCAAGGTGATTAAAATCAGATTTAATGGACTAAGCAAAAAAGAAAGCCTAGAGATGATAAACACACAGGCTGCTACATATCTTTGTTGATTCTAAGCACACAGCATCCCAGTACTGGCTATGGGACAATCCATGGTTAGTATGGAGGAAAAGCACTATCCACAGGGCAGTTTGGTCCACCCTACCCCTACCCCCGCTTCATTTGTGATCTTTTCTCAACCCTTACAGCAGTCCTCTGAGCTAATGCAAAGTCTTATTTTATAGTAGAGGAAATGATGGTTTAAAGAGTATTATAGAAAATGTAGGGGGCAACATGAATTTTTGTAGTGAATTTGAGATTCAAATAAAGCCCCCTCAAGGGCCTAAACTATAACGCTACTACGTCTTAACCATCAGAACTGTAGGACCTGCACCTGTACTGAACAAATGTTGGTCTGGCAATGAGCTTTGTTGTGGTATGAACCAGAAACCCCATAATGTGGATTCACAGCTACTTTAGATGGTTTATTTTAGAAGTGCACAGTCAGTAACCTCATAGAAATTATTCTTATAGCTATTTGTGTGGGATTCTAATTGAAAGCATAGCTAGGTACATCTGATTACTATCCATATCCTGATATATCAGCAAAGACAGCTAAATCAACAGAAGTTTACTTACTTTATCTTTGCTGGAGGGCACATTTAAAAACATAAATATTAGTTCAGTAATCCCATTTGTAAATCTTAGAAATTTTGTTTCTAATTATTCAGCTTAAAGGGTTTCTTCTTTGGTCTTTTTCCTTTATTAAATGTGTATAGGAAATCAGAATCTCAGATACTGGTTTGAGAAGGTGACAGATGCATGTAGAAATGGGTTCAGTGCCATCCAAGAGGTCAATCCGAGGTTGAAGAAAGTCTTGAACTTTCACATCAGACATACCTATGTGTGAGCATGATTTAGTGTCCATGTTCTATAAGCAAGACATAAGCTGTCTACCCCTCAGCTTCTTGACTAACAAAAAGGATGCAGTAATGCTTCCTCAGGGGGTTGGGGTGAAAATGGAACAAGGCACAAAACATACTGCTTCATGATTGGGACTTAGTAAATGCTCAGTAAACACTAGAAGCAAAGTCATCACATGGATTCTTGCTGTAATCTCACATGGGGAAATGGTTGATCATGTCCAAACCCCATTTCTGAAGTAAAGTGACACCTGTGGTGATATTGTGTCCCCCAATATATTGTGCACCCTAATAAACTTATCTGGGGTCAGAGAACAGAACAGCCACTAGATAGACATAGAGGCCAGAAAACGGTGGCACACACACCTTTAATCCTAACATTCCAGAGGCAGAGATCCATCCGGATCTCTGTGAGTTCAAAGACACACTGGAAAGAGCCAGGCATGGTGACACATACACCTTTAATCTCAGGAAGTGATGGCAGGAAGCAAATAGGTATATAAGGCAAGAGGACCAGGAACTAAGCTTGTTAAGCTTTTAGCAACAGTTCAGCTGAGATCCATTCGGGTGAGGACACAGAGTTTTCCAGTTTGAGGAAACACGATCAGCTGAGGAATTGGCAAGGTGAGGTTGGCTGTGGCTTGTTCTGTTTCTCTGATCTTTCAGCATTCACCCCAATACCTGGCTCTGGGTTTGTTTTTATTAATAAGACCTTTTTAAGATTCGTGCTACATCTGGCACCCAACTTGTTGGGTATGAATTCACAAAAAAAGCTCTTTTCCTGTGGCCTTGCGGGCGGGCCCCAGCTCAGGCCCGAGCTATACATTGCTGGTTGTGGTGGTGCACGCTGGTAGGATTTGCTGAAAGAGGCAGAGGCAAGAGGATCCCAAGTTTGAGGCCAGCCTAGGAGGCTTGCGAAGGAGAATCTGCGGCCAGGACTGAGCCACAAACAGTGGTGGAGGGACCATGGAGGCAGCAGCTGCTTCTCATCATGTTGGTGACTGAGATACTGCTGCTACTTGGGACGAAGCGTTTACCACTGCTTGTTCAGAGAACAATTGCCATGACCATCGTGTTACAAGAAAGCATTGGCAAAGATCAGTTTGGAGAAGTTTGGTGGTTTGGAGGCAAGTGGTGGGGAGAAGAAATTGCTGTGAAGTTATTCTCTTCTAAGGAAGAATGTACATGGTTTCGAGAGACAGACATTTATCAGACTGTGATTGCTCCAAACAACATAGGAGACAAAAAAAGAAAAAAAAAAAAAAAAAGAAAAAGAAAAAAATCTGCATGGAACCATGACCACACCTAACAGCAATTTTGAAATATTTAAAAAGATGACAGGATCCCACAAATGATGATTCCACATAGACTATGATAAAATCATTAAGCTGATTAATACCACCCAAAGATTGGCTTTGAACTATAAACAACTCAGGACAATCTTGAGATGGCTAGCTAAGATGATACAGATTCATAGACTACTCAAACAAGGACTTGAGACATTTTCCCATTATGCAGAGATTGGACAACAAATGATACAGCTACCTCTCCCTGGACTTGACAATTAAACCCAAAATTTTCTTTTCAGGATCCCTCCCAAAATGTCTTCACCCCCAGAAAACAGAAAGCAATTTAAAAAAAAAATGACACTCACATTCCCAAGAGGTGGGGGGGGGAGGGTTAGTTATTTAATGAGTTATGGATATTGTCATTGTTTATGATGGTTGGTTACAAGTTGTTAATTGTTAATGGTCAGGGAAAAAAGCTAAACATAACAGATTAGATACAGGGTTCTTGTTTTTAAAAAAAGAGAAGATATAGAAAATGGTAGATTATTTAATCTACTCTGAAAAGAAAAAAGAAAAAAATATAAAAATTGTAAGATAAAAGATAGACTTCTATATCTACTCAGAAAAGAAAAAGGAGAATATGGATATGATAAGATTAAAAAAAAAGGTAGATTATTGAATCTACTTTTGAAAGAACTACTTGTTTTAAATAGGATAAGTAATGAAATTTTTTGTCTGAATCTGTCAAATATTAATGGACTGGACATTGTTAATGTAATTCTTGATTGTATATATTATATATACTTATTGTATATACTTTTTCTTATATTTGTTACAACTTTTTTTATTTTAACAAAAAAGTGGGAATGTGGTTTATACATTATGCACCCCAATAAACTTATCTGGGGATCAAAGACCAGAACAGCCACTATATTAAAGAGGTTAGGCAGTGGTAGCACATGCCTTTAATCCTACCATTCCAGAGGCAGAGATCTGTCTGGATCTCTGTGAGCTCAAAGCCACACTGGAAACAGCCAGGCATGGTGAAACATGCCTTTAATCCTACGATGGCAAGAAGCAAAAAGATATATAAGGCATGAGGCCAGGAACTAGAGGCTTTTTAAATTTTTAGGCTTTTAGCAGCAAGCAGTTCAGCTGAGATCCATTTGGATGAGGACACAGAGGCTTCCAGTTTGAGGAAACAAGATCAGCTGAGGAATTGGCAAGGTGAGGTTGGCTGTGGCTTGTTCTGTCTCTCTGATCTTTCAGCATGCACCCCAATATCTGGCTCTGGGTTTGTTTTTATTGATAAGACCTTCTAACAATTCATGCTAGAGACACCCATATGGGAAGGTGGACACATGTAGCCTTTGACATTACCCAGAGCCTTCATGAGTAAGAATGATCTTGGCCATCATTCCTCATTCAATTTGCTGCCAACCAGCTGCTCACATCTCACCTTGGAAATGCAGGTAGTCAAAACTGATGCTGAAGTCAGAGCTCTAATATGCGAGTGTGCTTTGCCAGATTTGGAGGAAGACAAGGCATCTTTAAACTTTCCTTCCTTGACCAAGGAAAGTAGCACATGTGGAAAGTTCAGCCAGCACTTACTTAACTCAGTGTCTGTTAACTTCCAGTAATTGGAAATGGGCCAATTAACTGCCATATTGAGGTTAAGGTGTCCTAGAAAGTTATCACAATCATGTCACTTCTGTGAGCTTCTCTCGGAATTTATTTTCATTTAGTTGGTACAGTTAAAAATGCAGTCTGCACACAGATCCTCTGGTGATCATATGAGTGTGAAGCTTCTGTTTGAAACTTCAGAATAAAGGCCAGAGTTCTGCATTTTAAGGTTGTGGAGTGTGGTGATGCTGTTAATCCCACACATTGAGTGGTTGGAATTAGAGGCCTCATACTTCAGAGAGACAGTGAGTTCATAACCTGTGTGGAATGTAGCATTGACTACAAGGCTTCACAGACATTCCATTCAAGATGCACCATCCACTCTTTCTCTGTGAGTGAGAATGTAGCTGAAATTTAAAAAACAAAACCATTGCTAGTAGTCTAAGCTGGAGTCATCCTTGTGGATTCCTGGGAACTTCCCCAGCACCTGGTTTCTCCCTGTCCCCATGATGTCACCTCTATCATGATATCTCTTTCAATGCTCTCCAACTCCATCCCTGTTCCAGCTCTACATCCCATTCCCTTATGTTCTCATCCCCCATCCCTAACCTCTATTGCCTTCCCCCAATCCCTAGTTTACTCATGGAGGTCTCATCTATTTCCCCTTCCAAGGGTGACCCATGCACCCCTCTTTGGGTTATCCCTGGTGCATGAGTTGGCTTTTTGGAGCCCATTACTTATGGTGAGACACCTCTCACAGCCTTGAGGCAGGGGGAGGGGCTTACACCTGCCTCTACTGAGTATACCAGGCTCTGCTGACTCCCCACAGGAGGCCTTACCTTCTTGTAGGAGGGAGTGGGGAGTGGATTGGGGGAAAAGGCTGGAGGGGCAGGAGGAGAGAAGAGAGGGATCTATGATAGTTATGTAAAATGAATAAAAATTTTCTTACTTAAAAAACAAAAACAAACCAAAAACAAATGAACAAACCGAAAACCCACTGCTCCTCAAAAAAGTAATTGCAACGGGTTTAGAAAGATGGCTCAGCAGTTAAGAGTACTTGCTGCTCTTATAGATGACTCGAGGTCTATTCCCAGCACCCACGTGGTGACTCACAACTATCTCTAAGTCCAGTTCCAAGGGATCACCCACCCTCCTCTTGCCTTCAAGGGTAACTAGACACACATGCAGCATACATGCATGCAAGCCAACAAAACACATATAAATATAATATAAAAATAAAAATTTTAAAGAAGTTCTTTCTGTTTGTCTATTCTTCTTCCATCTTGATTTATGCTACAATGTTCTTTGAGACTTGTCTTTCAGCTCAGCCTTGCAAGGGCCTGCTCATCCTTCCCAATGTGAGTCAAGCCTCTTCTTCACACACCCCAGGCCGATGCACACCACCCACAACACATTCCTTTCTTCATGGTGCTGGTCCCATCTCAACAATCACTCTTTGATATGTTTTTCTTTAATTTTCATCATCATTGACAATAGAGACCCAAATGAAACAGGTGGAACTCAGTTCCCAACATCTCATGCTTCTTGTAGACCACAGACATTCAACTAAGAAAGCTGTAGCTGGAGACTAACGGGTATGAATGTGAATTCTTCCCCCTCCTCAATCATCATTAGTCTGAAATCAAACTGGTAGCTTGGCTCCACTAACCTCTGTCACTTCTCCTACAATTTTAAAGCATTTTTTCCGACTCTATAAGGCTGCTGTGAGTATTAAATAACACCCGTGTTTCATTTTGCACCACTACCTGTGACAGTAACCAATACATGCTACTAAGGTGTTTTTAAAGAATTATTATTATTGGAAAAAGACTTGGAGAAAAGGAGAGAGAGGAAACTGAGGCCAGTATATAAAATAAAAAATAAGAATAAATAAATAACAAAACAAAAAAAAACAACAAAAAAGAATTATTATTAATGTTATTGCTATTATGGTTGGATTGCTGTGAGAATTAAGTTAAATGAACTTTAAAAATATATTAAAATGTGATCTTTCTTTCACATTGGAGGAAATGATTTTATGTTGTATTTCTGTTATTATAGACATTATAGAAGGACTATCTACATACAAAGCTACATCAATGCTCTCTTCAGCTTTGAAAGATGTTTTTGAGCTACATCTTGATATAAAACAATCCTTTGTTTAATATTTCACCCATTCACTGGAGCTGACTTAAGACAGTGGCTTGCATTCCCATGATCACCTATTTACCGTCATACTTAATTTGCAAATAAGGACACCTGTTTTGCTGTGAATGATGTTTACTTTCACTGATGTTATTGTCCCCCAAATACTCTCTGATTCATCTGACAAAGCAGTTGTCTGAAATGTTTCCTCCATCCTCATGTCTTCATCTCTTTGGTTGAGATAATGGAATAAAAACAAGGACTCTCTACAGCAGATCCCGTGGGGGAAATGGCCATGTTCCATAGAGCTGTCTCATTGATTGCGACTTAAATGCGTGATGACTTCTTTTCCATGAGTTTAGAAAAAGGAATCATTTTATAAAATACTCAGGAAGTCTTTCAGGAAAACTAATTAATGGCATTATTAGCTTAAGTACAATGAAGATTTTTGAAAACTTCCCTGTCACTCAAAATACTTGCAAAATAAAGTATAGTTATTTTGGATGAAGCTTTATTGGGCTTTAATGAAGCTTCCATTGATTTCCTGAGTGTTAACTAACAGGTTTCAGGCTTTATTTTCAACAATTCATCCAGCAGTTGAAGAAGGGAAGGAATCACACCCTACTATAGAATGTCAGTCCTCATAAAAAGCAAAATCAGCCGGGTGGTGGTGGTGCACGCCTTTAATTCCAGCACTCGGGAGGCAGAGGCAGGTGGATCTTTGTGAGTTCAAAGCCAGCCTGGTCTACAGAGCAAGTTTGAGGAAAGATGTAAAGCTACACAGAGAAACCCTATCTCAAAAAAAAAAAAAAAAAAAAAAGAAAGAAAAAGAAAATCTTGCAACTAAGGAAGGAAATAGCAGAGTTGGACATCACCTTGCTCCCCTTCCTTTCTTCCTCTCCCTCCTCTTGTATCCCTCTTTTCTTGATCCTCTTTTGTTGAATCTGATCTGCTTTTCCTTTACTCTTTGTTGGATTTTTTTCCCCTTGGGTTCTTGTCACTGTAGCCAGGCAAGCATTTGCAGGGCAGTTAGAAAGCCCCATTAGTTCCCTCTTCGTTCTCCACCTCTGAATGAGGGAGATGGTTGATGACAGATAGTTCAATCCTAGCTGCTCTCACACCATTGCAGATAATTGAAAAATGAACATAATTAGTCTTATTAATAAAAACCAGGAATTAAATATCGGAGTAATTCTGTGGGATGTCTTGTATGCTGTAAATATATGTTGCTATGATTGATTGATAAATAAAATGCTGAATGGCCAGTAGCCAGGCAGGAAGGATAGTGTAGGAGGGACAAGGAGGAAGAGAATTCTGGGAGGTGGAAGGCTGAGGCAGGGAGACGCTCCCAGCCACTGCCATGAGGAGCAGGATGTAAAGTACCAGTAAGCCACGAGCCACATGGCAAGGTATAGATTAATAGAAATAGGTTAATTTAAGATATAAGAATGAGATAGCAAGAAGCCTGAGCCATTAGGCCAAACAGTTTAAATAATACAAGTGTCTGTGTGTTTATTTGGGTCTGAGTGGCTCCTGGCCCAGGTGGGACTGGAGATAACTCCAGCTACAGGGTAATAACCTGAAAGATCAGAGAAGCAGAGGAGCAGCCACTAGTGACTTCTTACCTCTCCAGATCCTCAGACCAAAAGGGCCAAGATCCTGTCTCCTCCTCTCCTTATTATTTCCTCTCCACCTCCCAAGGGCTGAGATTAAAGGCTTGAGCCACCACCATTCAGCTTCTATGGTTAACTAACTAGTGGCTAGCTATGCCCTCTGATCTCCAGATAAGCTTTAGTTGTCAGAACACAAATAAAATATCACACAATGGATAATCATCCTCATTCTCTCATTTTAACATTTTCTTTGCTTCTCAGGAACACTATAATGACTCGAATGCAATCATTTACGTCGTAACTGGAATTCTTTGTTCTTCTGCATCTATGATTATTTTACCATGTCTGGAATTTCTCATCCATCATATCCCCACAGATCACCTCTATTTTATTCTTTTTTTCTCTTTCAGAGACTTGGAAGATATATTCAATTTTCTTTATCCTCAATTTCTCTTAGGTATTAATATTTTTCCACTTATTTGTGTGTGTATTTTTTTTCTTTGTGTGTGTGTGTGTGTGTGTGTGTGTGTGTGTGTGTGTTGCATAGGCGTAAACTTGCTACCTTATGTACAGGGAAGTCAGAGGGCAATTTGCAAGAACTAGTTCTCTATCATGTTTGTCCACTGGTTCAAACTAAGGCCAGCAGTTTTGGCAGCAAGCCTTTTTATCAGCAAAGGCCTCTCTGTGGCCCTTAAGTACTTTTTTATTCTCTTCTCATATTATTTACCTCTATTGCATTCTGGATGAATCCTGTAATTTTCCTTATGCTACTCGATATCCCCTGAGCTATCCACTTAAACAGTTACCTTGCTTTTCTTCTCCAACAACTGGGACATACTATAGCATCCTGTATTGCCCTTGGAAATTTTCTAGCTTTGTTCTTTGTTTCCTTACTCTAGCTAGGGTTCCTATAATGTAGCCAGGGTTGGTACCACAGGCCTATAATCCCAGTACTGATGAGTCTAAAGACGGGAGGATTGTGAGTTTGAGGCTAGCCTAAGCTACCTACAGGGTCTATATCTCAAATAAAACAAAGGTTAAAAAGTCACAGAAATTTACATTAAAAACCCTGCCCTGTCTGGATAGAGTAAGAATTCTTCCTATGTGTTGTTTCCTTTTCAGGAGATGTGTTTTCTTGTGTACTTGAATTTTTTTTTTTTAGATTCTTTTATAGCTTTTTTTTTCTTACAAAATGTATCCTGAATACAGTCCCCCCTCCCTCTACTCTTCTAATTTCCTCCCCCACTTCTCCTTGCTTCAAGATCTACACCCTTTCTATCCCTCATTAACAACACTTTCGGGATTCTAAAGAATAAAGATAAAATATAAGATAAAAGCAAACATGTGGGAATATGACAAAACAAACAGATGGAAGAAAAAAAGCCCAAGA